>NC_046614.1:22172229-22472229 GCF_900324465.2 Anabas testudineus | reverse complement strand
TAAATACATGAATAAAAATGTGTAACATTATTAAGACAGTCACAACTCCACCTGCATTTTCAAATGAATCATTTAGCAAAACAAATTACTAATGAGGAGGCATAAATAAAATTTTTTATTTGTTTCAGACAAGGTGCGACATGGTTTATACACTGAGAGTAAAAGTGTGTGACGAGCTTCACATCAAAAAGGAGAATAACTCTAATCTGCATCGTCATGGTCACTGTTTCCATCATTATCATTAGAGACCACCAGTAATATCTTCAGTGGGTGCAGATCCGTAGTAGTAAAAAGTGGAAACAGCTTCTCATCAAAAGGGTATTTGAAGGTGTGTATGTGTGTGTTAGTATCAGGATCAGAGAATGTCAGTTGTCCTCCATCCCAGTCCAGATTAATTCTGATCCTCTTGAGCTTCTTAATCACTGGAAGAACAGTGGAGGGACCTGGTCGAGACAATGCTGTAAATTTACCTTGATTGAAATTTACCATCCACACTCCAAACTTCATCTTTTTTACTGTTTTCCATCTGAAAGACTTCACGGCAACACCCAGAAACCAGGACGTGTTGTCTCCAACCTCAACGTCCCAGCTGTGAGTCCCTGAGTCAAAGCCCTCTGAGCCCAGGACAGAGAAGTAATCAAGTCTCTCTGGGTTTTCAGGAAGCTTCAATGTCTCTCCAAGTATCAGACTGGTCAGATCTTCAGAGACATTGATTTGGCAATGAGCAGTGTTTGGATCCAGAATCACAGGACTGTAACAGACCATCTCCTTCATCTTGTTCCAGATGTTGAAGGTCAGGTTACCCAGATGTTTGGCCACATCTATCAAAGCTCCTGAGACCAGCTGTGGATCATCCATCAGGGGGCGCTGTTGGACTCTTTCCACTGCAGCTTTGTATTTCTGCAGGAATGAGACGTCTTCAGCTCTCAGCTCCTCCTCTGTGACTCTGACTGTTTCTGAAAGAGCTGATATCTCTCTGCTCAGAGCCTCAATCTTCTCCTTCATCTCTTTACTCTTCTGCTCCTCTTCCTCCCTCAGAGCAGTGATCCTGGCCTCCTCTTCCTTACGTAGAAACTGGTGAAGCTTCTTAAACTGCTCCTTAATCTGCTTCTCCATGCGTTGTGTCTGGACAATAATATGTTCTGCTGTCTGAGTCCAGTTTCCTTTAACCTGTTTAAACAGCTTCAGTTTGTCCTGTAAAGGTTTCAGGGTTTTCTTCAGCTCCTCTCTATGATCCTGAGCAGCTTCATTGACAGGACTGAATCTGTGACCAGTGTGTGTTTTTGAATGTAGACAGACGACACACACCGGCTGCTGATGGTCCAAACAGAAGAGTTTCAGCTTCTCAGAGTGCAGACTGCAGAGATCCTCAGATCCTCTCTGATCTCTCTCCAGTAAAAAGCCTTCACACAGATTCTTTAAAGCCAAGTTACAAGGTGGGTTCTTTCTTCCAGACACAGCCTTACAGACAGGACACTTCTGTGTTAGTTTCCCTCTCCACCATGTCTCCACACAGACTTTACAGAAGCTGTGGCTGCACGTCAGAAGAACAGGATCTTGAAAGATGTCACAGCAAACAGGACAGGAGAGATCGTTCTCTGATCCAGAAGCCATTTAGTCTCCAAGTAAAACTGAAAACACAACAAACAGAAAACTGGAGCATGAAGCAAGTTTCTAAAGTTAGTTACAGTCCAACTTATGATTCTCTGCTGAAGTCAGCTTCAGGTTGTAGTTTAGTTTTCCAGTATTATAATTCCTCTGTGGAGGTTGAGGATTGAGTGAGATGTTGAATCTTTTCAGTCTGTTTTGTTTCAGGTTATTCAGAGTGTGGGTGGAGCTTTGTTAGCTGGTTTCTTATAAATCCTCCTCTGTTCACCCGGGTGCATTATAAAGTTTCTGTTTCTGTTTTGATGATTTGGTTTTATGGGTGTGTTCTGTTCCTTATAGAGCAGTTGTGACATGCAAAGGAATTTTCCTCTGGGATTAATAATGTTCTCTGAAACTTGAAATTAGTATCAGACTTAGTCATGTTTGATTTTCTCGTGTATCTTTCATTTATCAAGTGACCCCTGCTAAACAACTAACATAGAAATATGAGGAGTCTGTCTGCTTCTAATGAGCAGTATTGAAACAAATGCAGACTCCAGGATGCACAATTAATCTGAGATACAAGTAGTAGATACATTTAACAGTCATGATAATTGATGAGTCAAACTTATTATTATAATCAAATGTTTCCATTTTCTTAATTATATAAATTTATCATAAATCCAACTAGGACAAATAATCACTGTAATATCTCACAAACTAATAAATGTCAGAGTTACAGGAAATGTACAGACTGTAATAATAAAGCTTCAGAGCTGCAGGTATATAGTCACAAATCTGATCAGTAGCTTCACTGACTGGTTCTGTCTGCTGTGAACCTGGATGGGTTCTTATTCATGTTCATTATTATCACAGTGAGTGGGTTTAAGATGTGGGTGAGCAGTGTTTGGATCCACAATCACAGGAGTGTAGGAGACCATCTCCTTCATCTTGTTCTAGATGTTAAAGTTCAAGTTACCAGGTGTTTGATTCATCTATCAGAACTCCTGAGACCAGCTGTGGATCATCCATCAGGGGGCGCTGTTGGACTTTTTCCACTGCAGCTTTGTGTTTCTGCAGGAATGAGACGTCCTCAGCTCTCAGTTTGTCTTGTTGTCTTCTGTGGCTTTGATAGTTTCTAGTGCTGATACCTCTCTATGAGGGGTCTCATTCTTTCTTCTCATGCTGGTCTCTGGTCAGTAGTTTCCTGAACATGGTGCGGTATTGTGAGGTATCACTAGCATCATGAGCTGCTCTTTTAACAGATGTTTCAGTTTTCTATGTTAGAGCAGCAGCAACACTAGAGTTTTCAGTGTGTTTTATTTTTGTAATAACATTTAATTAAATTATATTTCTGAGGTGAAAGAAAGCTGTCCTGGTGGTATTATCTACATGAGCTTCAAATGAAAGCTCTCTGGAATCTAGAATCACACCAAGGTCTTATACTGCTGCAGAAGATGTAACAGAAAGGCCATCTAGAGTTACGATGTGATCTAAAATCTTGCTTCTAGTTGCATGTGGTCCTATGACTAGTAGTTAATTAGTATTAGAAGTTAATTAGCATCCAGTCTTGTATATCCTTTACACATTGCTTAACTTTATTAAGCTGTTTGATCTTATCTGGTTTTAATGAAACATATAACTGAAGAGGCATGAAAGTCAGTCGTAGTAAGACAGAATACATGTGTCTGAACGAGAGGGATCCAGGTAGAAGCATTAGGTTACAGGGGACTGAGGTGAAGAAGGTGCAGGAGTTTAAGTACTTGGGGTCAACAGTTCAGTGTGATGGGGAGTGTGGAAAAGAGGTGAAGAGGAGAGTGCAGGCAGGTTGGAGCGGGTGGAGGAAAGTGTCAGGAGTGTTGTGTGACAGAAGAGTGTCAGCAAGACTCAAAGGAAAGGTGTACAAGACAGTGGTGAGACCAGCTCTGCTCTATGGGTTAGAGACGGTAGCAGTGAGAAAGAGACAAGAGGCTGAGATGGAGGTAGCAGAGATGAAGATGTTGAGGTTCTCCTTAGGAGTGACCAGGTTAGACAGAATAAGGAACGAGTACATCAGAGGGACGGCTCACGTTGTCTGTGTTAGCGACAAAGTTGTTGTCCCATTGTCTGCCTTTCTATTCATTTTAAGGATTCTCACACCTTCCTCCATAAAGTTTTTCCTAGACCCCTTTCAGAGCTCCACTGTGAGGTGAATTAAGAGACTAACAATAGACTCCCCCACGCTCGTTATATTTTCTACTTAAACATCACAGTGATGGTGGGAGAAGTATTGGGAGTCTCTAAAATGCATCTTAAGAGAAATAAGTGGCAACTAAAGCTGAAACAACTGTAAATAGAATAAATAAAGTTAAATTAATATATGAATAGAAATGTGTAAAATTATTAACACTTCAACAATCATGTTTCCACCTTTAATTTTAATGTGAATCATTATAATCATTAAACCTTCAAATATTTAAATCCCACATAACAAAACAAGTGACTACAGTTATGAGTTAAAACACATTTATAAAACAAGTTAAAGAGGGATAGTACACTGTAAAAATCTGACAACCACAGCACTGTTTGAATTTCCCAACTGAAAATTAAACAGAGTTACTAAACTTTAACTTGACTTGATTGAAAGGAACTCTTCTATTTATCATGGATGTGCGTTAAAAAGGAACATCATTACCATTGTAAATAAGTTTAGTCAGAATCAGAGTCACTGCTGTTGTTGTCATCACTGTCATCATCATGTCTGTCATCAGAGACCACTGGTAATATCTTCAGTGAGCGACCACTCAAAGTGGTAAAAAGTGGAAACACCTTCTCATCAAAAGTGTGTGTGAAGGTGTGTATGTGTGTGTTAGTATCAGGATCAGAGAATGTCAGTTGTCCTCCATCCCAGTCCAGATTAATTCTGATCCTCTGGAGCTTCTTCTTCAGTGGAAGAACAGTGGGGGGACTTGTTCGGGAGAACGTTATAAACTTATCCTCAAAGAACTTCACTGCCCAAACTCCAGACTTCATGACTTTTAGTTTTTTCAGTCGAAAAGACTTCACTGCAACACCCAGAATCCAGTACGTGTTGTCTCCAACCTCAACATCCCAGCTGTGAGTCCCTGAGTCAAAGCCCTCTGAGCCCAGGACAGAGAAGTAATCAAGTCTCTCTGGGTTTTCAGGAAGCTTCAATGCCTGAACTCCACATCTCACGCTGGTCAGATCTTCAGAGATGTCGAGTTCTTGATTACCAGTGTTTGGATCCAGAATCACAGGACTGTAACAGACCATCTCCTTCATCTTGTTCCAGATGTTGGAGGTCAGGTTACCCAGATGTTTGGCCACATCTATCAGAGCTCCTGAGACCAGCTGTGGATCATCCATCAGGGGGCGCTGTTGGACTCTTTCCACTGCAGCTTTGTATTTCTGCAGGAATGAGACGTCTTCAGCTCTCAGCTCCTCCTCTGTGACTCTGACTGTTTCTGAAAGAGCTGATATCTCTCTACTCAGAGCCTCAATCTTCTCCTTCATCTCTTTACTCTTCTGCTCCTCTTCCTCCCTCAGAGCAGTGATCCTGGCCTCCTCTTCCTCTTGTAGAAACTGGTGAAGCTTCTTAAACTGCTCCTTAATCTGCTTCTCTGTGTGTTGGGTCTGGACTTTAATGTGTTCTACTGTCTGACTCCAGTTTCCTTTAACCTGTTTAAACAGCTTCAGTTTGTCTTGTAAAGTCTTCAGGGTTTTCTTCAGCTCCTCTCTATGATCCTGAGCAGCTTCATTTATGGGTCTGAATCTGTGACCAGTGTGTGTTTTTGAATGTAGACAGACGACACACACCGGCTGCTGATGGTCCAAACAGAAGAGTTTCAGCTTCTCAGAGTGCAGACTGCAGAGATCCTCAGATCCTCTCTGATCTCTCTCCAGTAAAAAGGCTTCACACAGATTCTTTAAAGCCAAGTTTCGAGGTGGGTTCTTTCTTCCAGACACAGCCTTACAGACAGGACACTTCTTTGTTGGTTTCCCTCTCCACCATGTCTCCACACAGTCTTCACAGAAGCTGTGGCTGCACGTCAGAAGAACAGGATCTTTAAAGATTTCATGACAAACAGGACAGGAGAGATCGTTCTCTGATCCAGAAGCCATTTAGTCCCCAAGTGAAACTGAAAACATAAAAATCAGCACGTTGAAACAGGAAATGACTCACGGTGTGTCGTCTTCTCGTTTCCTGTTGTTGTGTGTGACATCCTCAGTGTTTTCATACACACCTTTATATACATATTATTATGGAGCCCCCTAAGGGTCAGAGTGGTGAAATGTTTTCAGAGCCACTTTTAACTTCTGGTCGATAACCATGTGTTCAGAGAGATGCCAGGGGTCTGTCCCAGGGTAAAAACCGGGTACAGCCTGGACATGAGGCTGCAGATCTCAGATCTGTCTTTTATCCAGATAAATAAATAGACTGGACTTAAACTATGTCTCCAACATCTCCACATCTGCTGGTGTCAAATGGTTTGTTTGATTTTAAATAAAGTAACACACAGCAAACACCACCCAAAAAAAAGAGGCACACATCCAAACACGGCTGCTGAAAAATGGCATTTTAATAGAAATCCATATACAAATTAGTATGGAAGACTTCAACTATGCAGATGGAAAATTTATTTGGGATTATAAATCACCTGCAAACATGACTGTACACATTTTTTCTTCTGCTTTTTTTTCTGGCGTTTTCATTCAGCTGTGACACTAAAGTAAAGTAAATAACTTGAGGCACTGCTGGTTCCTGCAGATCACGTGTTAGTTTGGAGGCGTTTGAATCAAATGACACAAAATAAAGGCTAAAACAATCAACCCTTAAATAAAAACACATTCATTAATAAGCATGGTTAGTGTTTGTTTGGCTCTCATGTTAATAAAACTCTACCTGTAATTCCCCAATTAATTAACAAACATTTTACATAAATTTGGTCATTTACATGTCTGATTGCAGCTTCTTAAATGTGATTATTTAATCAGTGTCAAATAACCATGGCCATAATATACTACAGCACCCAAATCTAGATTAATCCGCCACTAAAAATAGTCCCTTTGGTCTGAGTAATGTTTGTTAATCTTATTTTGAAAAGAATGAAAACCATCCTCCTCTTGGTTAAATTTAAACAGACTGAAGCAAACTTCTTTATTTTATTCTTCATCCTCATGTTAGAAATTGTTGCAATAGGTTTAAAGTAAAACGGTGCAAATGAAAACTGACTTTAATTTTTATTTTTTAGTTTCCTGCTTCGTCTGCTTTTGGCTTGTTAAACTTCTTCAGTTAAAACAAGAGTGCATGAGATACAGTAAGTGCATTATTGGTTTGTCCTGCTGTGCAACTGAATATGCAACATGGAGCATCTCGTCTAGTTGAACCACATTTACACTGGAGCTAATATTCTGGGCTATATCATTTTATTTCGCTTTTCTTTACTCGAGACTCAAGAGATCTGGATCCCACCCAATTAAATCAAGTGTATATTTCAACTTAATTTGTGGTTAAAGTAAATAAGAGTAAGGAACCACACCTATGCTGAAAGTCGCAGCGATAGCGCCACATGGAAATAACATCTGTTAATACACAGCATAAAATCAGTGCTGGTTTTCATTCAAAGTTCTGTCATCGTTCACAGTAAAGCTGCAAATTAATCATCTTCAATGAGAGGAATTAGAAAATAAATATTTTTCTCTGTTGGAAAGTACAAAATATTTTCATAATCATGAAACATTTACAATACTAGGTAGGTATAGCTGCTTGTTACAAGAGAAATTATCATTAGAAATAGACAAAAATTCAGCACCAGACATTCACAGAGAAATAATCCCATAATGTACAAAAACATACATGTCAAATTATGTAAAGGAAGAACCAGGAATTAACATTTAGCTCGTCTGTTTTGTGACTGTATAGTTTCACAGAGAAAAACTGGGTAAAACAAATGTGTGTGGTTTTCCTCATGTATGATGAAGTTACTGTAGTGATCAGGGAACAATGAGCTCATCAGAACGGCCACTGGAAAGTTTTTCACATTTCTTCGGTGATGTTTTCTTTCTACTTTTACAAATGTTGCAGTCAGTAAATAACGACATGTTGCAGCAGAACAGGTCATGTATGTAAATGTAGTAGTAATTCATAAAGAGCTGGGTTGGGGTCATTTGCATTTGACCACTAGATGGCACTGAAAGTACATTTAGCAAAGGTTTAAAGGATCCTTATTAATTTTTGTTTATGTAAAACAAATATAAGAGATCCTGTATTGCTCAGGCTGTAGGTGGAAACATCCCAGAACCACTTCTGTGTGTTAAACCTGGACATTTTTCAAGACAACTTAGCCTTCAGCAGGCCTCAGGTACCACATTTCAGACTTGTTTATAGCAGCGTACGTCCAGCTGTAACGTCCACTTGTGCGTGTTTTGATCCGTTAAGAGCAGATCGGTTTCATTCAGTCCACGTGAAACTGCTACAAGTCCAGGAGACAAACCTCTGCCTCTGTCTGTGTGGTCACCTGTCTGTCCACCCATCTGTCCATAGTCAGATCCTCTTCTCCTCTTCCCTCCCTTTGTCTCTTGGAGAGGTCACTAGCGATAGCCAGGGCGCCCCCCTTTAAGAACCGCACAAAGTTCTCGCCAACTAGCGGCCCCATGGCGTACATGCCCGGTCCTTCTGCTGCAATCACCTGGCTCGTGAACGGATCCACTTCGATTGGGTTCCTTCGACAGGAAATTGGCTCACTGGGGTCGATGCCGAGCGAACGCCCTTTGTTGTCCAGGAAGGAGAGGTTAGGGTGGGCACCGATCAGAACTAGCGCCTTAGAGATCTGGACCACTGTCCTCTGGCCAGAGTCGGACTCCAGAACACATTTCCGGTCAGGTTTGAACTTCACAACTCTGTGAAGCGGGAAGCTCAGGTAACCTGGGTAGGAGGAGGGGGATGAGGAGGTGGAAGAGGTGGGTGGAGAGAGGGAGGAAGGAGAGGAAGGGTTGGAGCAGCCATGGAGGTTCTGGGCTTGGTCCTGTGCTTGGTGGCTTGGATGGTGCTGCTGCTGTGTCATCATCTGATGAACCTGCAGACCAAAGACATGGAGGGACCGAATTAGACGTCACTTCACTTTTGAACCCCGACAGATTTAGTAAGGAAACAAAGAAACGTACCTTGTGGTACTCGGGGTAGAGCAGTTTGGGCAGCTGGTTGAAGATGAGACCGGGGTCAGTGACCGAGCGTCTGAAGACGTGGCAGACGGGTGTGTTGAGGTGATGGGCGGCCAGAACTGCGTCCGCCGCTGTGAGCCCCGCTCCCACCACCAGCACCGGGTCTGAAGACTGGTCGAGCTCACCGCGGGAGATGGCTGCCTCCAGCTCCCAGAACGAGTGGTAGACGAAGGGCAGGGACTCGCCCTCCACGCCGAGCCTGGCCGGGATGTCATGGGTCCCCGTCGCCAACACCACATTCTGGGCCAAGATGGAGAACGGCACCTCCTGCGAAACAGAGGATCCATCTATAAAGAGGAGAGAGAAGATGAAGGTGATTATGTTGCACTTTCATTTTCATTTTTGCACTAACACTAAGTGTTTTTATTCACCGTACCTGCCAGCTCTTCCCCTTCTCTGCGCTGCAGTCCCATCACCCTCCAGCAGGCTGGTGACCCGTCCTGGTTTCCAGGCTGCCTGGTTACTGATGTAACGGTGGTTCCACAGGCGAAGCTCTGCTCCAGGGACATCTGGGAAACATAGTGTTGGTAGTAGGAGGCGATCTCTGCTGGCGTGGCACGGTCATTTCGCAGGTTTCTGGAATAAAACGAACATCAAATATTATTATATTATATGAACACAGATAATTAAATACAAACAACACTACTTATATCTACAGTACGTTCAGAGGTCGCCCTCTGTCGCCCATTTTGAACATGTGGGTCATGTTTAATTAACCCTGCTGTGAATTTAGCCCACGTCAACAAGTTTGGCGGCTTCATCGGGGACAGACCTGCGTTTGTCCCGAATCCAGTCCTTCAGTTTGAGTCCTGGGAGCTCCATCCAGTTGGCCAGGCTCAGAGTTAGCATGGAGCCCTCCATAGCCTGAAAACAAATAGGCACAAACAAAGGTTGTTAGACTCTTCTGTCACATGTTGCGTCACACCTAGTATCATGTGTGCAGCTAAGCAGCTGACAAAGGGAAACAAAGCATATTTACACACATTACCATAAAGTCTACTGAGTAAATTTGTCTTCACGTGTATTTGGGTTGTAACAATTCAATATATTAAAGTGGATTAGAAACAGATTTATGATCTTGAGGGTATGTGGGTAGTAAATATTTCTCTAATTTCAGCTCTCACAGATCAGCGTTCTTGACTGTACCAACAACAGCAGCTTTAGTATCAAACAGAAAGTCATTTCTAACTTCTTACATGCCAGGCTCCTCCAGGTGGACCCTTCCCCAACACCAGGTGAGGGATGGCGCGCTCCGGCTCATATCTCCATTCCAAGGGGGAGGTGTGGTCCAACCCGAAGTCACTGTCGGGGAGCAGCAGGGAATCAAAGAGGACGGCCACGGGATTGGACGATCTTCCCTCCAACCCTTCACACAGGTACTCAAGATCCTGCAGAGACACATGCATGAGTTAATAAACATGTCTTTTAATTGTAACCATCCAACCGCGTGCGTGTGTGTGTGTTTTACCTGCTCCAGCAGCGACAGGTGAGGCTGCTCTGCCAGCTTGCTGTGCAGCAGGGGGTTGGGATGCGATGCCTCAGGTGACAGGTAGGGGGTGTAACCTGACAACAGGTACGAGAGACAGATCCCTGATGGGCCGTTACCTGAGAAACAAAAACAGAGAGAGACAGAGGTGAGTGCTGCTGGGACTGTTCGGCTGTCGCACTGGTAGATGTTTTCCTGCGTGTGCTGCGTCTGTACTTGGTTACTATGGTTACGCCTGCAGTAAAACGAGCTGTCTTCTGAACTTAAAAGTTTCTGCTGACAGCGAAGGATTATTAACATGAATCCTAACACAGCAGCTCCTGTGATGCCGAAAACAGAAATACACGTAGCTACAGTTAATGAATAACTACAGCAGATAGAAAATACAGCATGACTCATCGAGAATTAATTTACTTTGTCAACCTGCACAATGGGCCAGTGACTCAGCAAGGCCACACGGACACAGGACGAACGACGAGCAGTATAAACTTTCATTCGCTGTGTCATCGTGACTCACTTCACTTTTTAAGAAACCATCTGAATGTTTCACAGCAGATTAAATCCTGACCTCAGCTAAAAAAACTAATCACAGTCGACCATATATGTGATTTAAAATGTATCATGGGAAACTGTTAATGATGCAAGTGCTCATTATAAGGTTACAAAATGCTGTTGTTACTACAACCATCTATGCAAATCTAGCCGCGCATGTGGTTTCCTTACAGCATAAAGATAAATAAATGAAGTGCAAATAAGCGTCTGTGTGTTTCTTACCGATGATCACCACAGGTAAAATCTCTCCAGGGAGAATTTCTTTATCATGAAGATCCATATTCACTGAGAAGAGAAGGATACTGCTGTTAGTATTTTCTTTATTTCTTGCAGACCATAATCATGTACAGTAATTTATCATCACAGAGACGTAAGATCTTTTTCTACAGAGTCAGTTTATCCTCATTAATATTGTTCATGCTCTAGTTTTGTGTTGTATTGTGTGTTTATATTATTTCTTGCTTCATGCTTTTAAATGGTCTTTATCAGTGCTGTATGTTTAATCTGTCATTTTCTTTTTAGGTGGAACATATGTAAATGATGATGAACTCTGGCACATCCACAGTGAAGTGAAGTAGGTGTTTGATTACACGATTGTTGTCCGTCGCCCTGATCAGTCAGTACATTTCCACTGACTCGAGCTCGTCTTCCTGTAGCTATGACGACATTCATCAAATGAATGATTCAGACATTCCCCAAACCTTAATCACCACGACTGAAATGCCCAACGCCAGCCCTTCAGTTGCCCCGAACTTAACCCGAGTCAAACCTAAACCCTTAAACACAACCACAGGAAGACGTGCACACACGCGCTCGCGCACACACTTCCCCTGTCGCAGTTTAACACAGCAACATGACCTCGTGTAGAGAGAGAAAGACCAGAAGAGCCGACGTGGTGATTTGACATGCACTAAAAACCACGTACACAGGCAGAGATGAAGAAACACGACACGTTATCATCTATTTTCTACAGTGTGCGGCTAAAAAAACTTCTAGGTGAATCTGACTAGTTTAGTTCTTTGGTTTCAAAGGGTCATGACCCAGAAAACATGACATTATAAACAAGTCGCACCTGGTGTTTCTAATTTTTATAACTTAAACCAACAGGATGTGCAGGTACGAATAATAACTCAGAGACGTGTGATTTATAACGGCCGGCCAGGTTCACACACATTAAACGGTTTAGTGAAGGACAGCTGGACAATATCTCTACATGCAGGTGAACAAATGAGAGACTAAAACGGAGCTGATCGCTGCATCTGCAGCCGTGAAACAGGACTCCTGCTATTACAGAGACACAAGCTTGAATCTGACTCTCTTATGTAATAACAACAGCAGCTGGAGCTTCTATGTTCGGATGTGTGGAGTATTACATAAAACTAAGTAAGGGGAGGATGTCCAAGCTTTTCCTTTGAGTTTTTAATGAACTGTGCACCATTTGACAGAGGTAATAAGGCCTTAAGCAAAAAGCCAAGAGGTGAAATATGCACATCTGTAATATCCACCCAAACAAACAGTCTCTGCAGCAACAGATGAATGCTTCGAGTTGTTGCAGCAAGTTGCAGGACGTTTCCTGACTGAGTGCAACGAGCCAGAAGGGAGTGAAGCATACTGTAAGCGGGTGGAGTGAGTCGAGGCCAGTGGCGGCCGCCTTTTAAAATACTGCACAATCATGCTTACACAAGGTAGACAGTGAGGTGAGCAGAGGATAAACCGCAGCAGAGGAGGAAGACGGAAGAGCAATAGCGTGAAGTGGTGTGAAAAACGGCGGAGAGAAAGCGAGAAGGCGAAGGAAAGAGGAAGGAATGAAGCAGAATGAGCGAGAGAGAGAAAAACGAGAGATAAAGAAGGTTACGTAAGGGCAGAGCAGACTTTGGCACCGAGCCCAGAGTGGAGTGTGTTAGAGAGCCGGCGGGTTTACTAGAGAGCACACACACACACACACACACACACACACACACACACACACACACACACACACACACACACACACACACACAGTACGTGACTAGGAGCAGCCCCACTAGCCCACTTCACTGACAGGCTCATTAATTTTCCTTTATTCCTCGGCCGAGCGTGTGTCCGCCCAGAAAAGGTGACTAAGGCCTGAGTTACAGTAAAGAGCTGAGTCGTCACAGGTACTGGAGCCCATTGTTGCTCTCTGTGTTTATTATTCCAAAAACGGGGGAATTTAGCTGTGTTTATTTTTAATAAAGAAGCAAATAATGAAGCCTTTTGAAAATCTGATGTGCAGGACACATGTTGTAGTCTCACAGCTCCTCGTTTACCGTAACTGGAGAATTAGATTTACTGCACCTGAGTGCAGGTTAAAAAGTTAAAGGTTCAGTCCACGTAATAACTTAAAAGTGAAAATATGTTTATCACCAACGGCGCTTCACTTGAATTTCTGTTTAATCTACTCCAGTTCTTCCTGTGTTTATTTTGGAGTTAGAACAGAAACACTAATTGTGCGTCTGTGTTTATCCCTCAGTGCTGTAACATGTAATTACCTTATTAAACACACCCACAGCAACAATGAGCAAGCACTTTTCAATCAGCGTGCATGTGCACAACGCAGTGTGTCAAGGCTTTGTTGGGTAAGGTGATGAGATGTGTTGACACTTTCTCTGATGGTGATGATGTAAGTCATGTTTCAAATCATCTCATTCCATTCATAACTGCACTATGTGATCATAAACGTGAAGCTCGCTCTGCAAAACAAACCCACACTGAAGAACTGAGATTTAAAACACAGTTTTACCTTTTAGACCTATTGAAGCACATATCTGCACAGTTAGAAGTCAAGTCGTCTTTTATTGTGTGAAGCTCTAATGTCTGGAACAATGGGCCAGGACTCGTGCTCCACTTCTGCAAAGTCTCATCCAGCTGATCGCGTCTTTTATTTAAACCCACACCCCGATGACACCGTTTCCAACACCGGCTCCATATGGCACCTGTCCTGACACCTCCCTGAAATGATCCTGCAGCTGGACCATCTGCTACCTGCACCGGCCAGACGGCTAATGGGATTTTAATGATCTGGCCTCTGAGCGGAAAAACCCAGCTGGAACCTATGAAAGCAGGGTTTGTCCAGAGAAGGAGAGGAAACAATGGTAATGGAGCTCCTTCCAGACGCCGCCTTTCATCTGGTCTCATATTTTACAGATTACAATCAGATCAGTCTGAGCTCTTGGTTGTGGGTGCTACCTGTGACCTCTGACCTTCAATCCACTCACTATGATATAAGAGTGAATACATTCTGAATGCAGTCTGGGGTGTGCTGCTGTTATGTCATCTGGGGTGTATGTTGAGCAGGGAGCCGATCCCGGTATGTGGCTGTGACGCGGATCCTCCTATGCAGAGGGACTACCGCCCCCACCCCACACCTCCCTCCCTCTCCCCCCCGACATTACATCACGTCAGTGTGAACCGAGGACACGCACCCGCTCCTCCTTCGCACCATTAACGCACAAACACCGCTTCGGTAACGCGTAATAACGCGCAGAAACCAGGCGCATGCGCTCCACACGCGCACCACGCCGCTAATGAATGAAGGCGTTGGAGAATAAATGAAGGTTCCTCACGTGTGGCGCTGGTTCCTCACGGTGGGGGTCTCCGAGTCCGGGTCCGAGTCCGAGTCCGGGTCCGGGTCGTCTTCCAGCTGTCGCAGCCTTTCGGGGAAGCGGCGGATTCGCGTCTGGTCCTCTCGGCTCCTCTGGTTCTGTGTCACTCGGACATTTCGCAGCTTTGTTTCCGGCTTCAGTCCGACTCGACTCGGGACACGTGCGGCGCAGCCCTGCAGCTGACGGCCCGGCGGCACGCTGCGGCTTATATAGCGTCACACACACGGGGCCAGCGCGTCAGCCAATCAGCTGCGGCCCCGCTCCCGGTCTCCCACCCCTCCCTCGGCGGCGCAGGCGTAGAAACAAAGATCGTCTATCAGTGTGAGATGGTGGTTTGGTGAAACAGGAACGAGAGTGGCCCCAAAACCTGCAGGCGTGGATGAGTGTTTACAGGGGAACTCCCATCAATCCCAGCCCAACTCCTAAAGCTGTGATCACACAGTTAAATAGCAAATATGCCCATAAATAACTGAAACAAACAAGACAAAACAGTCAGTAATTATAAATAAATGATAGAATTGAATTCTTAAAATGAAAACCTTTACACACCACACTGTGTGAAACCTGAAGCTGCCGTCTTGGATCCATCTTATTAGAGGAAAAAGTTAAAACACATTTAAAGAAAAGGAAATTTTAGCTGCTATGAAACAGTAACAAACGTGCAGAGCAGCATTCATTAACAGGAAGTGAATGAATGTCCCCTTCTTGTTGGAGGAATATTTGCACAGTGATTCAAGCGGCAAATCGTTATTATTATTATTATTGTTGGATTTTCTGTAGCTAATTATTGCTTATTTGGAAAAGTTGCGTTCTGTGGTGATTCTTAAAACCAGAGCTCACATTCCTGCTCTTTCCTATAAATAATTGGCATTTTATTTATTTATTCTCCTTCTCTTATTAAAGTATGACCTTTGAAGTACAAATATTTGACTTTACTGAGTGAAAGTTTGTTTTATATTGCATCATAATTTGAACTATCAGCTATTGAATCCCAATAAAACAATGTATGATGTAATAAATGTTGTAAAATCCAAGCCAGTGAGCAAAGCTGAAAACAGCTTCATCATCATCTACACACACATTATCCATCATGTGGTTTCAAGAACAAGCAGAAGTTAATCACGAGTGTTCAGCACTGCAGCTGTCGTCCATTCATACTGCGGCTGCCCGTTCATTCAGTAATTCACCATTGTTGTGTTAATATTTAAGTTAGATTTCTGGTTTATTTTATATTTTATACCTGGTGTTTAGAAATGTAAACAGAGTGGGAGCTCTTGTTTTCTCAGCCTGTTCTGAGTCATTGAAGCTCAGAGTTTGATCATTTTCTAACAAACTCTTCATGTGACTCTGCAAATTCATGTTTTATGATTTATGCTGAACTTTAGTCCGGTTATACTTTTATTTCCTTATAGTTGTTTACTGCTAAAGATGTGGACGCTCAGTGGAAAAATACAAAGAGGAACACAGACGACACAAAACTGTTGTTAAAGCTGTTTCTCACATTATTTCTGCTGTTTGCGTCACATGTTTTTCAGATGTTGTAACAGTTTTTTTATTAGCTTTCATTAAAGTTTAAAGTTTAATTTATACAGATTAAATGTTAACCTGTTCTTTAACATTTGAAGTACTTGACCTGAATATTTACTTCTTCATACCACTTGATACTTGTACTGCACTACATTTCAGGGTAAAATATTTTACTTTTTACTTCACTACACACAAAACATTAGTTCCTCATACAGTAAATTAAGGTTTTTGAATACAACGTTGAATTGTTCCTAAAACATGAAACTGTTCAGCTGAAACAATCTGTCTGTTAATTGATTTGACAATTAACTAAAAGTTAATTATCAAATATTTTTTTTATTTTCAATACAAAATGTTCTTAAAATGTAAAGATTTGTATTTATTGTTTTGATGTTTACACTTTTAATCTTGTGACTCACTATTTTCTGAATTTTCACAAATCCAATTGATCGATTAATTGTGATTATAATTACACATTATGGTTACAATTTACAGCAAAACATATAAATAATCTAATAATATAGTGTATTACATTGGAACAGATGACATTTTCCTTCATCATACCTTTAGTAGCCATTTACCTAATTTTATTTACATAGACAACTTTTACTTTAGCATTTTAATTTAAACCTAACATACTTTTACAATTTTACTTTTAAATTAATGCATGTATTGTCGACTTTTGTCCAGAATGACAAACAGTATTTCAGCAACAACAAACAGCAACTAATAAACAGATTGAACATATTTAAAATGTTGTTTCATGAATCAAGTGTGCAGTTAATTTGTTGTATTTTGTCCTTAATAAGATTTTTCATGATCACAGTGGATCATTATTGGGATTTATTTTTGCTAATAGTAACCCATTCTCTCTTTCATTCATGTACTCACTTGTTTAGTGTCATTGTTTTTACAGTTTCATACCTTCTGACTGGCTGCAGTGTTCCTTTATTGACTTCCTGTTACAACTCTTGTTTCTCAATGATTTTGGTTTCTGGCTCTTTCCTGGTGATGTAACAGTCTGACTGCCCAGAGCTCAGTTTCCAGTCAGACCCACTATTCCGTGCAGTGTATGACACATACCCAGATTTCACTCCCTGCAAGATTATGCAAGTCTTTCTCAAAAAATTAAAAAAGAAATCTCTCTGCTTCAAGAAAATATAACAAAGCAGGTCAGCTGCAAATAACTTATATTCACACTGAGGTAAAGTCTTAACTTAAACTAATGACTTTATTATAAAATGTTAGTAAATTACATAAAAAAAAAACAAATAAATTCAAATGTAATAAATAAGATTGCAAAAAGAACATACGGTGGATCCAGCCAAAGTTTTGGCTTGTTTCCTTGTTCTAGTGAATGACGTTTTAGCTTGTGGCTAGAAAATATCAATTTCAATAACGTGAAAAGTGTTTTCAGGTAAATGGGACACTCCCAAAGACGCACGTCTGCATGAAAACATTGTACAATTATTTACTGTATATGTAAGTAAGTATACACTGAAGTATACACTACAAATAATAAAGTAAAATAACAAAAATAGAAAAATTAAATGCATTGAATACATGATTAAATATAATCATTTCAAATATAGATATTTGTAGGCAAATAACTGATGCGTTGTTGTTGTTGCAACATTTTTAAATGACCAACTAAAACTGGAACCAACACAAAGTGCTCAGATTCCCAGTGAGTTAGTCACGTATACATAAATTTAGTCTTTGTGTCTTTTAACTGATGAGTTTTAACTCATTGAATTAAGCTGAGAAATAAACTAAATTACGGTGTTGGTAGATTTCTCAGAATAAAACTCTTTTCATTTCTCTTATTAAACTGTTTCTGATCTTTGTCTCTAATGTCGAACTGTGCTGCGGCTCATGTCACTACTGAGGTGCATGTTATTGGAAACCAGTTTCCTCCCAGTTCAGAGTTCAGGTCAAACTTTTCCCTTGAATGTCGCCGTGGTTCATGACAAGATCTTTCAACAACAACTTGGTTTTTCCATCCATTTTCTGACACTTAGCTTATCTTAGCAAGATAGTCGGTTTTCCCAAGGCCAGATGGAATATGTAATCCTTCTACTGTGGTCCAGGTCTGCTTGGTGGTCTTATCTAAACATGTCTATAAGCGGATAAGTCAAGTTTCCTGAACCTCAGCTGACTTCTTGCAGTTATTACCATAAATATGCAGCTGTTATCAACAGAAATTGGGTTTTTTGTGAGAACCATTCAGCTGAGTGCAGCTCCTTTAACCTTCATTGTTGTTTGACGTCTTCGTGTGCAACATGTTTCTCTTTTCTACTACAAGCAAATGAACCTATCTTGCCAACTTTGGCTGCACTGTTAACTTTCACCTGATATTTTATAGGCAGGGCTTCGGTTATATTCTTTTCTTCTGCAGCATGTCTGCTGTGAGGCCCTGAGGGATCCACTGAGACTTTCTTTCTTTCTGATCACATGGTGAATCATCAACATCATCACATGAGTATCAGTATCAGAACAGACTTCATGAACTTTCACATCAACCATATTGTTCCCGTTCCCAAACCGCAAGCCCTGCATCACCACTGATGTTAAAGACCTGCTTAACTGGAGGAAGACGACCTTCAGACATAAAGAAGCTTCATCACAGGCTGAAAGACGAGCAGCAGCTTTGCAGGTGGAAGGTGGAGGAGCAGCTGCGGAACAACGACAGAAATGTAAAGAATGGAAGTGACCAACTACAGCCTGTCCACCCTCGGAGGAGACTTTGCCCCTGGCTAGTAAATTATTATGTCGTGGTGAAGTAACTATCATCAGGCATTTTAAAAACAAGATGACAACCTGAGTAACATTAACATCATAGCTGCAAGTATAAATATGGATATGCACCACTGTGGGACACGTCTCACTGCAATTCTGCTCCCATACCACTCACAAAATGTGCCTGAAGTTTGCACACAACCAGGTTACATCTGTGTCTTGCACAGTTCTCCAACGCTTTTCTGCCATAAATCATCCATTTCAAGCTCAAAAATTGAGTTCCTATGGGGAAAAAAGTTTGACTTTAGTTCTCTGAGATGTAAGACTACGATTTAAACTGTAAAATAAATGCAGGTTTTTGGACTGAGTGGCCGTATGCTGTATTTAACTTTGAGAGGTAATTACTCAATGCAGCCCGGTGCAGATGTATAAATAAAGAGCACGTCACTCAATTAGATGAGAGGTGTCTGTGACCTGACATCTTCAGGTCTCTTCACACACGTTGAGACGTTTTCCTTTTCGAATTTGATTAATTTTGACAATAAATGTGTGTGAATACCTAACAAAGTAAATGTGTATAAGTGAGAAGTCATTCCAGCTGTATGTATACAATGAGCATGTTGTGGCATGCAGACAAGCTGTGAAGCTACATAAGATGTAGGCATACAGTAAATAAAGAATGTACCAAAGACACGTCCTCAGTCAGAAACAGATTCCTCTGATTCCTCTTCAGCAGTTAAAAGTCTGAAATCACATTAAATTTGTATAATTGTATTTTTAAATGTGCATCACATGAACATTATGCTTGAATTATAATGAGACAGATCACTATATGACTTTTTCAGTGATAGTGTGTATATAAATAAATAAACATCAACTTTTTAAACACCTGATTATATTTGTTTTGTATTATACAATTTACATCCATGATGTTCTTCATGACTACCAGCACACATTAAATAAGAAGAGGCACCGTGTCGGAGACCAGTAAAATGTGTTTATTTAGATTTAGTTTTTGTGTGATTTCATACAGAAGCTCAGCTCATGTTTTAGAACTTTAGCGTCTTTTGTTTATCATAAAAACAGTGAAGTTACAACTAAAGATATAAAAAAACAAATGTCTTGATGCTCAACTTAAGAATTCTTTAGACAAAGCAAATCCTTTGCATTGAACGTTCTGGAAATGTTGACGCGCCTTCACTAAAGAACCTCCTGAATATTTCAACATTTGTCACTCATTCATCTGACAGCTGACCCAACGTGTTTGTGACAACTCACAGCTCACATATGCTTCAGGTTTCACAAAAACCCCTTGGGGCTGGGTGAGGTTTGACAGCGGTGGCGCACGTCTAAAGATGCTTTTGGGAGACCCAACACCGGTCTACACTGTAATCCCACCCGGGAAGCTTTCTTTTGTCCGTGTGTGAGAACTCAAGCGGATCTGCTTTCAACAGCGGAGATCACAGGCAGAGGATGAACAGATCGGAGCGAGATAAAAGGGCCTGTGAAGGGTTAAAAGTACACAAAACATTCCTCCTCTGTTTTTATTCCTGGAACAGGGAGAACATTTGAATAAGGGAACAAGACAGTAAACGTCACACAGCCCAAAGAAAACAGACGAGATGTGCCGCGTAAGACATTTTACATGAGGCTGTGTCTGTACAGCTACAGTGAAAGATGTAAAGATGGAGATACATGTGCACGTTGATTAGATTTTAATTTTACTGCCAATTAAAGGTCAGAATTAAAGGCAGCACTGTAATTAATCTTCACATAGAACACAGTTATAGTAGAATATCTGTAAAAATTAGTTTTCTGTGTTTGTTTTCAGTGAATTCCCACATTGAAAACCTCACTGTCACTGTTTAAAGCTGAATAAACACGGATTCATTTTTGTGTTGAAGTCACACCAGGTGACTTCTGCATGTCAGAGAAGAATAACAAAAGTGAAAGATGCCAACAGCAGCACGTGTCGTCCAATGTGATACTGTGCAGCTCACTATCTCAGATCATGACTGACTTGAATACCAAAGACATGAAATCTACAAACGGAAAAACCTTTCAGACTGTTTGTATGGTTGTTCTCAATAAAGATTTTTCGTACCACTGTATTCCCTCTGATATATGAATGCTAACTACTGGAAGTTATTATATGTTGTGTGGTATGTGATCCCTCCTTCTTTCAGAGCCTATTTACATTGTATATGTATTGTGCTGGTAGTGGAAGTATTTTATTCTTCAAGCGCTTCAGCACATTCAGTTTGAAATAAATTAATGGAAACTACGATAAAGTACCAAGTCTCCGGTTTAATTTAAGCAGGCTGAGTAAGAACACAGAAGCTGTCCTAGTCTCACATTGTTAAAGCTTTGAATTAAATCTCATCAAATTCAAATCATATTTTATTTAAACACCTAAAATCATCTCAGGAACTCTACAATCTGTAAAACATGCACCAACCTTCACACAGAGGGTAACATTTCTGCAGCATTTCTGTTTGTGTACAGATTGATTTGTCGTGATATTGTGTTAATTAGCTTTAAAGTGTTGTTAGATGTACTTCTGAACATTAAACAGTCTTTGAAATTTACTGTCGACCTTCTCTCGTCACTCTCGGAGACACTTGTTCCTTTAAGATTCAGTTCATCGACCTCGGATCTGTTGTTGATGCTCAACCTGTTCAAACTGGTGCAGGCTTTAGGAATGTTTGCGAACCGACCCCTGACCCCAATCTGCAGCCCGGCCTCAGTCCCTCCTTCTTATGGAGAAGGAGGTTTGTTGACACTTGGATTAAAATATTATGTAAATGATATTATGTAATACTCAGTGTTTGTGCAGTGATGCTGGCTGATCAGTGGTGATATAAGACAGAATTGTGGTCCTATTCTCCCCATTGGATTTCACCACTAACCACAAACTGGTTCACACAGTGGAGGTATCAACTATGAAATTAATTTACTCTGTTACATGTAATAAATGTACATTTGTTCACGACTGTGTTGTTTACATCCCACTCAGCTGCCAACCAGCCATGTACACAGCCCACATGTGTGCAGCAAACAGCCAAGGGGGTAAAACAAAAAATAAATGCAAATATTTCACAGACATATTTTAAAAATTTACCTCATGAAGGTAAAAAAATAAAAAATAAATCTCTTCCTGTGGAGCACACAGACCAAACTGCCACCGTGCTTTTGTTACTCCTACACGTTAGTGGATCTACTGATATTGTCTCATGACAGTGATTTATAACTTTAACACAATCTGTCCATTTATAAACACTATAAAACTGCCACGCCCAATGTCAATATTAAAACAACTCACATAATGTTATCATGCATCACCGGTCTGTACATGGGTCAGATTCTGTTTGTGAAAGAATCTGAATCAAAGGACGGCTGTCGGGTGTCACCTCTGCTCCTAATTATGACTGATAGGTTGTAAAATAAACACAGCTGGAAGTGTGTGTGTGACTAGATCATCAGCGTGACACTGCATTACTCTTCCCACGAAAAGTTAAAGTCTGTTTATTTAGGACGACACGAAAAGTTATGTCAACACATGTTAACAGCAGGAAAGGACTTTTTTACAGTATTTACACTGAAGTGACAAAGTTAAGTGTGAATAAAGCAGCTAAATAATTTTCAGTAGAAACAGTTTAGTGAAGGACTAAGTACAAAAAGACAGTTGCACCTTTTCCAGTTTGGGCGACATATTTCTTTTGCTTCTGTCACTTTTCACTTGATTTTTAATCAACATTTACCCCAATTTCTTCTTATCTCTGCCATAAACATCCTCCTGACACTTTAACATTTGTGTCTAAAGTGCACTCGCACCTTTTTTATGATATGTTCGGATATTTTCAACTGATAGTGTCGTTACTCATTAAGAGGCAGCTGTTTCACATCCTTCCATTTAGCATCCTGGGTTCGAGTTCAGCTCGGGAACAGATTCAAAAATGCTCAGCGTCGACATTATTTGATTATTATGGTCTAAAGTTTGGTTTTAGACGTGGGTGCTTTTCCTGTAAGTTTTGTACATCAACAGCAACCAAGTCAACGCTTGTTGACCGACAAACCTCGCCTCCCTCTGCCTCTATTTTAGTTTAGAGTAGGGTCAACGACTGGTTGAAACTAATTTATTTAAAGAGGCTTGGATGAGTTGAGGGAGGTCTGGGAATCAGCACGAGTAAAATCCAACAAGGTTCATATCCAGAAACAGGTCCATACTAGAAAACACAGTCCAAGAAAGGCAAAACCGAATCCAGGAGTCCACGATCCAAAGAGGGAAAAATCCAGAAACAGGCAGACAGGTCTGAATCAGAGGGGCAGACGTACGAGTTCCAGGTCCAGCAGATCAGTTTGGAAACAGGTCGACAGGTCGAAGTTTCAGTACGACTGAAGAGCGTCTTCAGAAATCAAGGGGCACGATTGAGGACTGTAGACCTGCTTATATGAGGTGATGAGATGATGCACAGGTGAATCACACAGGTAATGTGAGGCAGGGCGAGAGCAGAGAGGCGAGAGGCACAGACAGCGAGAAGCAACCAAACCAAAAAAAAAAAAGAAACACAAGACTACGTGCTAAAAAAGGTGTTGAACAGGTTCCATGAGTGTTTACTGACATAACAAGAACCAGCAACAGTGAACAACACCCTGCCTTCTGTGTTGTTTATCATAAACCAGGTCAACATAGCTTATAAAAGCTATATTAAATAATAAATACAAGCTGCAATTCTGAACTTTGTTCTCAAATCCACTTGTGTGTAGGAAAGAATCAACACTTCAGAGGAGACGGTGCAGCATGTGATCGTATACTGCTTCAGTCATCATCTATTGGTCGAAGAGCTTTAGATCTAAATAATTTGATAAAATATTATTTACAGGTAAACATGGTGGTTTACAGATGTCTGTGCATGTGCACACTATACTTTATACCCCAAAACACACACACACTCATTTCAGGTTGAGTCAACAGCCTGTTGTGTGCTCGTCCTGTTGATCCTCTCGGCCCGTTCTCTCACTCTCTCTCTAAATAACAACATATAATAACTATTACAAGTGGATTGTTAAGCACAGAAGAACTCCCTGATTACAAAGGAGTCTGGGTTTAAATAAATGAACCGGAAACAAGTCAAATAAGACTTTTGTTGCTACTTTCTGAAGAAAACAGGTTTTATTTATTTTCATTTATCCTACCTTCATCTTTTAAGGTAATAGGTGCTCTGTATGTTTTATCTCCACCTGGTAACCTGCCTGTTCTTTTGTCCTCGGTGAGACGGGGTTTGTTCCTAATCTATTGTTGCCAGGTTGCAGATTGCAGAAAGCGGTAGACAGAGAACAGAGAGGAGGACGGCGTACATGAGGAAAACCACAAAGCAGAACAAATAACCAGAAGAGCCAACTCCCTTCAATACAAGGAAACCACCTGGTGTTCTGGTGCAGATTGTGACTTTAACGTTCCTGGTACTAAACTTTAAAAACTCTCCAGCTCAGAAGTTTTGAAACAACATCATCTACCATTTATACCATGTATTTAACTATGTTATCTTTAATTTGGAGCTAGCTGAAATCCAATATGTCTGTTTTTTGTCATTGTTTTTTTATATTATAGTTTTTTTTGCAAAATATTGTTTATTGCTGCTTTAAAGTTTTATCAGATGTCAAATATATTAAAACTGTTGAAAATTACAACAGTGACAACAGTAAACTGCAGAAACGGAGCATATGCATTTCCAAACAATTAACCAGCGTTGCGTGGTTGCATGTATTTGATTGGCCAGTGCAGCAATTTGCTGCATGATGTCATGTTGCATGGCAGCAAAAGTTACACTTGGTTCAGCTCTTTTGTTGGAGCCCACTGCATTGAACCTGTGGTGGAAATGAACGGGTTTGAGTTTTTTTCCGAACGGCTCTTTGAAGAAGACAAACTCTGCTCACTCCCAACTCAAACTGATCCTCACAAAGACTGAGGTACAAAGACACACGCACACACACACACACACACACACACACTCAGCATGTCAGCACATGTAGACTAGATGTCTAGACATGCCCCCCTCGCATGTTTGACCCTGTGTCACCGAGCAGACCTCCACCAATCAAACAAACACACACAAGTTCCCTAATCCCTCGGCCTGCTGAACCTGCTGACCCCAGATCTCCCAACGGAGCTCAGGCTCAGTTAAGTCAAGTTGTTCTTGACTTTAAATGCCCATTCCCCAAATCTACAAGTTCTCAAATCAAATTGCTTTGTTGGAAAGTTCGTTTTAAAGACTAAACTTTCTGCAGGATGAGTCCCAGTCTGCAGAGTTAGAAAGTCTTACGCTGGTGTTACACTGAAACTTGTTATGAAGGTTTTTCACTTTCCCCTGTTGGTCAGCTTTACTCAGTTTAAGCCTCTTTGTTGCGTTCACAGCTCCTAGAAGAATTTGACCTTGTGTTTGTTCAGGGTGGAATTACACGGTCAGCTCCGATCAGCAGACACAACATCACATTTCTGACCTAAATAAGAGAATTTGTCTTTGAGTAAACAAAGTGTTTATGAGGTTTGAGATATTTCATCTTGTTGTTATGAACAATCTTGTTTCTGTTCTTTATCTTTACTTGATTTAGATTCTTAAATCTTAACTAAAGGAGATGTTGAAGATACTGAAGACACGTAATTTACATTTTTACATACTTATCATGTTCTGGAGATGTGTTTTCTTTCTCAGCTTCTTCAGTCTTAACTATACACACACGGTGGTTTTACTAATATTTCATTTCAGTTATTTTGTATTCTCACTGAACAGTGAAGCTCTGAAGTTCAGATGTTATAAATATCTTTACAAAAACACTCTCATCACATGAGAGTGTTTGCACAACTGCAATAAACCAAATGACATCCTGCGGCTGAACGATGTTAAGAGTGTTTGGAATAAATGATTAATCAGACACAGGATTACAACTGTGCCAGTCCTACTGACCTACTGCTTTTGTAAAACAAGCATTGCAACACGTCCAGCACTGCTACAAGTACAGCTACTAATAGTACGACATATTAGTAGCAGTGTAAGTTCCACTACTGACCTACTAGCAGAACTAATGTCATTAATAAGCAACAGCATCTTAGATAACATTTAACGTTAACGTTTAAAGCTGCATTCATTGATTAATAATTCTTTTTTTTAATCTTCATTCAGATTTTCTTATGTGATTTAATGTGGCACCATTCATTCCTCACTCACCTCTGTCTGTTCTTCCTGGTTCTGTGCTTCACCGTAACTGTGCATGATACTTAACTAATGGGACCACACACTCATACAGTGTTACTGAGGTGTTTGTATTTCTAGTCTCTGAAGCTGGTGAAGGTTTGTTGCATGTGACGGTTTACGACATGTAAATTTGAATTTTGCTTCAGAGACTGAAACTACAGAAGAAAAGAAAGATGTTTAAAATCTGCAGATGGTCAGAAAAAGTAGCTGATAATAACACGTGGCTTAACAGAAGTTCTTTTTTTGGCACAACTTTAAACGGCTCTTTGAGAGTTTGAAAAGTTTTAGTACCAAAGTGTGTGTGTGTGTGTGTGTGTGTGTGTGTGTGTGTGTGTGTGTGTGTGTGTGTGTGTGTGTGTGTGTGTGTGTGTGTGTGTGTGTGTGTGTGATCTTGACCCAGAATGAAGTTATAAAGTGAACCAACTTGATGAATGAATGACTGGTTGTGAATACGCTGATTACTGCTCTGTAGTAAACTGGGACACCTGGATACTTAATGTACACACAGTACGTCAAAGGTCTCTGTCTGCTCTAAATGAAGAGTGTCAGGGGAGGGGAGGGCTCATTTGGTTTAAATACGTCCCAATGAGTCTTTTTATAAGTGACTTGTTAGGCCACTGAAACCTTTGGTATGTTTGAATGAGCATGAAATCACCTGAGCAGAGTTTGTCTTACACATTTCTCAGTGTCCAGTGGCACTTTAGTCTGTGTGGAAGCCACAGAAAGGAGGGGATGATGCAAACTGTCTGGATTATGTTTATGGGCAGTGAATTGAGGGGGGTCCGGGTAGATGATGAGTAAAATACATGCAACATTTTGACTTAGGGACATAAATGTTATGATTCTGCCACGAGCTGGATGAAGGACCCGGTGGCCAGAGATAACAGGGTATAGGAAAACGTTTTCAGGGTTTTATTAATAACAAAGGTACAGGGGAATAAGTCAAATGAGTACTAGGAGGAAACAGTGTACAGGGTGAGTGTGGAGGTCTGGGTGAACCAGAAGTAGTCAGGGACAGGAAGTGGTGGTGTGATGTCACAGCCAATATGGCCGAGCAGCAGAGAGCATGTGGAGCAGCTGGAGACAGTGTTTCCCGGGAATGGCGGCTGGGAGCAGTATAGAGTCCAGAAGAGA
Organism: Anabas testudineus; assembly: GCF_900324465.2. NCBI lineage: Eukaryota > Metazoa > Chordata > Actinopteri > Anabantiformes > Anabantidae > Anabas > Anabas testudineus. The sequence goes on along the minus strand of NC_046614.1, from coordinate 22,445,107 downwards.
GTCCGAATCCAAACACAGGTGGCGGTGATGGTAATGACAAATCCAAAGTCCCAAAACACTGTGTGGCAAAACGGGGTGATTTACAAAGGCAGTTCAAAACAAACAGTCCAATAGGCAAATATCCAAGGTCAGGGGCAATCCAGGTCATACACAGTGAGACAGTTCAGCGATAGGTACGGCAGGCAAAATCCACTACAGCAAAACAGTCCAGGTAAAACACCAAGGAGATCCAAACAGTCTGAGCAGGGAAGGAAACAACGAGGGAGAGAACAGATCAGGAAAAACACTCACAGTCAGGAGGAAACAGGATCAGGTCGGGCAGGATCAGTCAATGTGGGGAATCAGGTAGAGACTGGGTAGAAAGGGTGCAGGTCCAGGAACAGGCAGGCATTCATGTCTTTTTGTATTTTCTTTTTCAAAATTTGACCACATTCTTTCCCTAACCTTGACCAAGTTCTGCCAATGCCAAAACATAATAATAAAATACTTTGGATAGTGTGGATACTGTACTGCACGTAAAACAAATTACATCCGTCAGTGAACATGTTACTGAACACAACTCAATGTGTATTAAGGATCCCCTGAAACGTACACACATACATTAATGCATATAAATATATAAACGTAATTTATTTGAGACTGGGTTATAATTCCACATCTGTGGAAGCTCATTTCAGCGAACAGATGAAGATTTAAAAACGCTCATGGTAAATCGGAATAATAGGATAATTAGAAATTAGAAATACAATATGATACATGTAGAAACCACATCAAATAAAATTAAATTGATATGTGGAATGATCATTGTGTGGGAAGCTAAGGTGTCATTTTTATCAACAATTTGTGTTTTTATTTTCTTTTGTTTTTTTTTATTTGTGTTTGAATTTATCTGATCTACTTCATCACTTTTCCTAAACGCCATAATTCAGTCAGTCAACAGTCACATTTCTGTGTTACCAATGAAATTAGTCCTGCTAACTTCCTACTGTTGTTAAAACGTCTCAGATCACACGTCCGCAGTGTTTACCTGGAGCACTGGAAAAACTGACCTGCACCAGATGGGAGGGCGACGAAAGGTCTTCTTTGTCATCACATGACAGTTGTATAACCAGGTCAGTGAGTTCACTACATGAAGTGTGTGTGTGTTTGAATCTTTGACCTTCAGAGAGTGGATATTTTATCAGATCCATCAGGTTTACATTAAAGTAGTATTTGATTTATAGACAGGCCACAGGACCTTTGAATTTTTCAATTAGGGTGAAATTTTTTTTTTATTTGTTAATGTAATGTTGTTTTGTTATTTGCGTATTATCTTACTCAACACTGAGTAAGACGTGGTTATTCTGCCAAGACACTGCAAATTGTATTCTAAGTGTATTTCTTCCTGTTTTCATATGGAGAGACAGAAAAGATTTTTTCAATTGAAACTATTTTGTGATTAGTTGATTAATTCTTTAGTTTAATTACCCCAAAAAAAAACATTAACCATGACTGTAGACATCACTTGTTTTAACATGAAAGCATTTGTTGAAGTTGAACATCCACCTAATGATAATATTCGTCACAAAGGTTGAGATTATTCACACTTGGCCACATTAAAAAAGATGTTGTTTAGTGTATTCTGTCACTGTAGGGAGTAGGTGTTGGTCACATTTAATGTGCAGCCTTTTGAGCTCTAACTGTTTCAGTAAAGCAGGTGATCCAGAGCATCTCTACAGTTAAAGTTATCTAAGTAAGTTATCTTTAAGAAGTTATCTGCTATGTTTTTAAAGAGACAACTTATGATCTATGGCTGGATTTAGATATGATGGGAATGGATGTCATGGACAGTTTGGCCACATGCTGCTGACGGTTGAATTTTCAGTTGCATAACAGGCTAATATTAGTGTGTATAAAACCCTAACAATAATATATTCCGTCTATAAGGAAGTGGTGCAGCATTTCAAATGTTATTCTGTTACATGGCAACGAACAGTGTATGGAGTTACTGTGACTGAAATGAAAAGGGAGATTCTCTAAAGTTAAAACACAGTAACTTTACAGTCTTGGGTTGTTGTAGGTTGGATTGGCAGTGTACTGCATATGTACGCACTAGTAGCAAGTACAAAATATCTGGCAACTAGAGCTCATTCACTTCAGCAGTCTTTCACTAATTTCATCAATATAGTGATTTTTCAATGCAATCATCAAACATTTTTACTATGAAGCTGGAAACTAGTCGATGCTTCTCACTAAACAGACACTTTCTGTGTTAACGTAATGTTAGAGGCAGTGGTAGTTTGATAAAGTCTCTCTCTTACCTTCTAATGTGGTAAAAGTGGAAGTGACACTTTTGAAAGTGTAAAATGCTGTTACCAGGTCTGTCTGAAAAAGAGACCCCACCACCACGTCCACCACCCAAGAGCCACAGTTTAATTTGAGCTATTGGATCAAGTTAAAAGTTAAAGAGAGACACATGTAGTTAAGATTAAAGGTACAATATGTTAAAAACAAATCATCCACCCACGTTTTGCACTATTACACAGGCTGTAGATGTTGTAGATGGTCCTTTAAAAAGAAATTAATGTGCAGTGATCATATGACCAGATATTAGATCCTGAAATGCAGCATGCACTGTATATGTCGGTGCTGACAGCAGCAACAACATATTCATCAGGTCGAAAAGGTTAAAAGAGCTCTGTGGGATGGTCACTTATATCCTGACAGAGGTTTAGAATATCTCTCTACTGTGATGACCCGGTTTGTACAAACCCAGTTTCTAGTAAAGTTGGATTGTAATTATAATTAATATAATAAAGTTGGGTTTTATTTTATATACTCTCAACTTATTTGGGGTTTTCATATGTTGATGCTGGTTGTGAGCTAACATACACTAATTCTCTCGTCAGCCTCAAAGACACAAATGACAGTCAGCCGAGGCCTCGCAGCTTTTCCTGTCCTTCCCTCTGGATGATGCAGTCGCTCTCACCTGTGTGCTGCTGAGGAAGGATGCTTAGAAGGACAATCCATTCCTGTACAGACTGCTAAAAAAAGAGGTTAAGAATAAGGAATAAGGTATAAGGTTTGTTTTCCAGATCAACAACATCACAATCAGCCAATCCTTAATGTAATGTGTGTGTGTGTGTGTGTGTGTGTGTGTGTGTGTGTGTGTGTGTGTGTGTGTGTGTGTGTGTGTGTGTGTGTGTGTGTGTGTGTGTGTTTCACAGGCGTCAGTCATGGTGCTAAGTAAAGACCAAACACCTGTTGCTGTGGATTTACAGGACACAGACTTTTATATATTACCATTATAAAATACAATGTTCATTCAACACATTATGTCAAACTCTATTACTGTACTGTAGGCTAATATATATCATGTTAATGACATATTGTAATACAGTCATGAAATATTATATTATATTATATTATATTATATTATATTATATTATATTATATTATATTATATATGGACTTACTTACTTGCTCTTGTATAATTGTGATTTTTATTCTTATTTTTATGCATGTTGTGTCCACATAATATTTGGTAACACAGTTTACAAACTGTAGCTGCAACAAATACACAGATATAGATTTGTTGCCATATTCTGCAAGATAAAGAAAAATGTGAAATGTGAAATCAAGACAAGCAGCAGTTTCCCCTGGTATCACACACGTTCTGCTGCTGCTCTCTACTGGTCACAGGGAGTAAGTTATGAAGTATCGTCATCATGCAGTTTTAGAAGCAGATTAAACCTCAGTGGTCCAGCAGAGAGAGAGAGGTGCTGTCATTCAATCAGTCTGAAACAGTTTCAACCAAAACACTATATAAAAGAGGGCTGAAACTATGTTTAGCAGTATTTTGTATCTGTGGTTCAGACATACAGACACAAAATTTATTAGTAGCCAGCCACGCTGGTTACCTAGCTAGGAATATTTACACCACTCTCCTCCCGTACTTGAACAAAAGTTCAAGTACGGGAGGAGAGTTTTTGAAAATTTTACTTGAACAGTGAAAAAAGCAGTGATCAAAAGGTAAAAGCAATAATGAAGCTTTGTAAGAGGATAATCAGACCTTTAATTGTTTGTTTCCCTTTTGATTATTTTCACACATTGTTTTAAAATTCAGTTCATGTATTCTCAGTGCTTCTTCAGATGTTTATCCTTGTGCTAATCTCAAGTTCAGTGTCATTTCCTGTTCCCATCTCAATTATCTGATGTATGAAATCAACCAAACATACGTTATAGGTTCTTGGAAAGCATACAGCTCTAGTACACCTGTTGGATAGGAGACTGGAAATGAATCCCAGAGGTAGAATCGGGGACAGAACATGTGGTCCCTTCGAGGTTAAGCTGGTTCAACTATTAGAATGGTTGATGAGTACAAGGCTGAATCAAGTTACTAATATTAAAACTTCACTTGGCATTGGTCTCATTTGGCCACAAACACTCTATCAATCACATCACCATCATGTTTCAGTTACATACCTCAGCTGAATTGTGTCTAAATCCCAGAACTGACATTCTGACTGTCACAGGTGTTGATTTGGAAATGCATTAGTCATTCTTCATTATTCTAAAGGGGCAGACTGCACAAAACAAAAGATACAGTTTACCTTGTGTTTTCCCTTTTAAGTATTAAACTGTCAGAAACTCCTGTGATGGGAATTATTCACTAAGATTTGATATTTTATAAAGTAATTGATGTAATGTGTTTAATACATGAGAAGTTACATTTACCTGATGACATATCAATATTGTCTCTATGATTTTATCAAATGTTTAATTTATTTCTAGAGATGTTTAGTTGTTTCAGACTATCTGATAACTGACTCTTCTGGTTAGAACCCCAAATCAACACCTTTGACCAGAAGCTAATCTAATACTACTTTAGTGAATACTGAATTTTGATATAATTAATTGAAATTATTCCTCCCAGTGATTCATAGTGTTACAGTGAATGTTAAGGTATTCAAACCAGAGGTAGCATATCTAACCAGTTCCTCTGAGCAGCAGGTAGACAGCAGAGATGGTTATTGCAGTGGCCGTATAGGTAAACACAGCATTATAAAGAGTGTTTGTCCTGATTCGTTCTCCCAGCGTCCTCTGGGTCTCGTCCAGATGCTTCACCACTGCTGCAGATTCCCACTGGTCCTCTCTCGCTGGTCTTTCTGGGCTCGCTGGTCGTGCTCTCTGCAGCTGACCAGCCCGTGTTTGAGCTTCTGGTCTGGTCTCCAGCAGCTTCCTAACCATCAACAAACTGCTCTCAACTCTACCAAGTCCTTGCTCCAGTTGTCCCAGTTGTGGCGGAAGGGACTCCAGGAGGGACTCTGTCTTTTGCCTGCCAATGTGGAGGTCCTTTAAGGCAGAAAGAGGCACAGTGGGTGAGTCTGAGATTGGACCTCCCTTGTCCTGAAGGACACCGCCCCTCTTTGTGAAGACATCATTCAGAGTGACCCTGAGACTGTCGATGAGAGTCCGCAGTTCATCCTGCTGCAAGCGGTGATTTCCAGCCTGCATTCTGAGAGCTTCCTGTAGGCTCTCTGGGCCCTTTTGGGCCTCCAGCAGCAGACTCTTCAGTTCCTAGAAAAGAAAGAGGTAAAATATATCAACTGAAACAAATATCGATGCACTTCTTATGTGTGCTGCTGATTTGTAGCCACAGAACTGGACAAAAAAATAACACAACCCCCAGTGCAGCAGAGGTGACGAGCAGTGCTATCATCATCCCTCCTCACCTGCAGTCGGACACGGTTGATGTATGTCGATCCCATGACTCCAATCAAGGCTCCGAGCACTGAGCCGATGATGGACCAGTTCTTGGTGCGTTCTGCTCTTGTCCTTTCCTTTTCATGGCTCTCCCTGACAGCTGCTGAAAACAAGGCAAACTTCTCCCTCTCCGAACTCTCTGCATTCTCATATGTTGTCCGGAGGCGACGTTCTTCCTGTGGTTACAAGAGAGCACAATGGATATGTGATTTATTTTTGTCTCAATTTAGACTAATTCAATTTCATAAACAGGTCAGTTGTTGAACAGATGTCTCAAATAGACTTTATTGCTAATAACATCACAGTACAATCACTTCTGTCATTGTGCAACTGAAGCACACTCTACATATTATACTGCAGAATAAATTAATTTCTTCTTCTTCATCTGACCTGAAGCTGCAGTAGGGAATTTTGAATTGCTTGCGCTAACCTGCAGCAGTTTGTGCTCCAGTGTAGCGAGCTCCAGGTAGTGAGCCTCCTCCCGGGACACTCTGTCCAGCCGATCTCTGACTTCCTTTAGCCTGACCTGCAAGGCCTCCAGACTAGCATGAGCCTCACGCACCATCCCTCTGGCCACCATGAACGCTTGCTCAGCCTGGACAAAACACACAAATGAGTCACTTCTGAAAGCTACTGTATAAAATTCTCAGGTGAAGTAGAAATATTTTAGAGTAGTATTGACACAACTCTATGTTAATCAAGAAAGTAATAGTTGGTGGTGCTATTAAATTCTCATACTGTCATTTTTTTCCTAGACGCTTCACCAATATAGGTTGACTAACAATTAGTGCTTACCTCAGTGACCTTGGTCTGAGCCTCTCTGACCTCACTGAGTCCAACAAACTCCTCATACCTCTTCCACCAGTAATTGACAGTGGCAGTGACTGTTTGAGCTGACCTGTGACCCCACTGACGCCCCAACTCACCTGCATGCTAAAAAGAGAGAAGTTGTTGTTTTAAAAATGTTGTTCAATCAAATGTTGTCAAATTCTTCATATGGACCAACTAGTAATTATATCTGTGGTAAAAGTTGCTCTGAGCAAAAAGAAGATGAGAAAAGAGGGATTTCTTATACCTGTAAAGCAACCAAGGCACGCTGTTTCACCACCTCAGCTCCACCTTTCCCGTCAGGAGGTGCAGGGTTAGTAGGTGGGGTGGAACTAGGCTGATGGTGAGCACTGTAGGTACGCACCAGAGTGATTCTACTAGACAAAGATCTGTGCAAGTAGAGGCAGGACAAACAGCCCGAGCCATGGGCCCATAAACAGTTCTGAGCTCTTCTGTAATGGACACAGTAAGGAGATTGTTCAATGTCAGCCTGACTGGCATATTTTTAATAAGAATATCCTATTTAGACCAAATAATGCAAAAGTACCTCATTGAGAAGGGCAGCAGTCACGAATGCAGCTTGAGCTCAGCCCAGAGATTCTCTTGCACTTCAACTACTGCTCCAACACTGGAACAGACACCAACTGCAAAGTAGACTCCAAACAAGTATCTACGGAGACAATAACAAAAGAGAATAGAAATCCTAATCCGAAAAACAGACAGTTAACATCACACACGTGTAGTGGAGTAAAAAGTATAATATTTCCACCTGAAATGTGGCGGAATAAAACTATAAAACAGCATAAAATGTAAAGTACAAGTACAGTACTGGATGTATTTAACAAACTAGCTTAACGTTACTTTCCACTACTGATAAGAAATCTACTTGCTAACTTACAACACACAACACAACTAATACTAATTGATAATTAAATGAATAACCAGGCAGAAAATAATAAGATAGCGTTTGCATTTCTATGACTTATATCATAGATCTTCTTACAATATTAGCTGATTGTTACTTGGTTGTTATTGCCTAATTCCAACTAGGTTAACATAGCTAGCTATTAGCTTTACCTTGCTAACAGTTAGATACCGGCAAAGTGACGTTTTAGATGTTAATGTTACACTAGCTGGTAAATCATGTAATAAATTAATACATAGATTAAAACATGAAAATAAACATACCTGTCTTCTTAAGTGTTGTCAAAGCAAACATGTCAAACTGATGGAGTTCATTTTCACGTCAAACAGCCGGGGAACATTTCATTCAGGCGCATAACGGGTATTCTACTTCCGGTTCAGAGTTCACCGGGGACCTTACAGCGCGGATTAACGCAACTCGCTCTGTTTGCAACAATTTGACGCTTATTTCTTATCTTCAGACTGTTGTAATTAGTTAAAACATGTCTGGCCGGGAAGGTGAGACGTACATTGATTGAAGTGTTAATTTAGAAATCTGGGCATCACAAAATGCCAACGACTTTGACAATGTAATAAGAGCAGTAGAGCGTGTTTCATTTGGTGGATTAGCTAGCTATTGCTAACCTAAGCTAAAGCGCGAAGCTTTCACCAACCAATATTAATCATTGTTTTTTCGTTGTTGTTCGAATGCTAAGGATAATGAATTTAAAGCTTGGACTAATAATTTGCTATTGTCTGGGATAATAAGTAATAATTTGTCTTCAGAGGTTAGACGCTAAATATTTTACAGCTAAAGAAATGATGTACTAGCGTCAGCTAACTTGATTCTAAGATTATTCTAATGCACCGTTCTGTCTGTTGTTAACAGAGTAACTTAAATTACATCATGATAAACTTTTAAGACACTAGCTTTATGTTTGAGCGAAGAGCACGTCTGCTGTTTTTACAGGCTCTGGTGTAACTGAATTGGTCAGTGTTTTTAGTTAACCAGTAAATTGGGTTAAATTGAACAGTTTTTCTAGGGAGTCTGGGGAAGCGTTATGGCTATTTCTTAAGGTCTAGTTCAGAACATTTCATTAGACTGTGAGCTAATAGAGTATATTTATCAACTAACTGATTGAATTATTAATTGATTTATTGACTTTTTTTCAGGAGGCAAAAAGAAACCACTGAAGGCACCCAAGAAACAGTCCAAGGAAATGGATGATGTAAGTGTCATTCTGCCATTTTGGTGTGTACAGTTATATCCAATAAGAATTAGTACGGCAATGATTGACAAAGTATCTACAAGGTGGAAGAATACTAAAATCCCCATCACTGTTTCACTCAATGTATTGAGAAACCTTCAAATGTAGATTGTGTTGCAAAATAATATTCAGTTGATTTATTTTTTTCTGTTATCAAAGTGATAAATAAGTGATTGTTTGACTGCAGGATGATGTGGCCTTCAAGCAGAAGCAAAAAGAAGAGCAGAAGGCTATGGAAGCATTAAAGGCAAAAGCTTCAGGAAAAGGACCTTTAAGTAAGACCAAGAGACAGATGAGAACCTTTTTCCTATTTGGACATTTTTTCTTTTTTTTTTTAAAGAGAATATTATCTGTTAATAACACATCAAAATGTATTTTTTATTTTTAAAACAATTACTGAAATAAGTATCTGTTGTCTCTCTAATATTTCTGATGTTATAATTAGTAATTTCCATTTGTTTTAAAACGAGAAATTGACCTATAGATTACAGAGCATTACAATGGTAATGGCATCCCTTTAAATACAACCATGACAAAAAATCTGCTCTTCATAAAAGATGGTATTCTTTCCAAGCCTGAGACCAGAGCCCACTGTACCACAGAATATTTGAGTGAATTGATATTGCTATGCATGAGATAAAAGATGATATAGACAACTGAGACAGCTCCTCTCCATCCCCACTTCAAGCATTATAAACACTGCATAGTTACATAATTTGTTATAGTAACGTCTTAAACCATAAAACTGTGATGATGGCAGGTAGAAACTCACGTGCCAAATGCACTTTGAAACACAAGATGTTGATAGGAGGACTGCTGCAGAAACCTGTGGTGTATTTTTAAATTCTAGTTCAGTGTTGGATGTCACCTTTTAATAGCAGCACCACAAAGCTAAAAGATAAAGATGCACCCTTAGACTTTGGACACCATATGTTAAAATGACTTCATCCCTTTAACCTACTTGCATTGCAGGAGAAATTGTATGTCTATTGTAGGAATGAAAATACACATTTGTAATGTGATCATGTAGACCTCACATATAGTGGTGAAGACATACTTAAACCTTTCATTGGACTTTTACTCAAACATACAGCATAAAGCATTAGCCAATTAACTAAATAAATATGACAAAGGTAGCCTTATAAGTCCCTTTTTTAGTTTTAATTTTTGTTTTGTTTTTGTTTTTCTTTCAGCTGGTGGTGGAATCAAGAAGTCGGGGAAGAAGTAGAATCTCAATGTGAAGACAATGTGTGTTGTTCCCCGACGTCGCCTCGTGTATGCGATGTCTGTAAGCTTACTGAAAGGCTCCAGTTTGTTTTAGTCTGTCGAACATGGACCCCATCAAACCTAAAACCTGCTCCAGCAGTGAACATGTGCACAACATGAACTTAATTATCAAGAATGTCAGGGGCAGGAATATCTGTTACCAGCCAGGCCTGGTAGACAAATTGACTCCCAACATAATTTAAGGTTTCACACAGGTTTATTTGTTGTTGGGAACTTTACGCTCTCACACACACTGACCAATATCTTCACATCCAGTTTAGCAATGAGGTCTCTAGCATAAGAAATGCAACACGGAAAGAATCCTCATCCTCACCATATTTTGTTTTGTGCCCATGTGAAACTAGCAGAGACGTGTTATATCCCCCGCTTTTTTTTTTCTTTTTTGATTTTGTTTTATTTTAAAGAGGGATGCCAATAAAGGTTTTGTAATTACTGCTTGTTTAATTGTTTGATATTTGGGGGGAAATATAAGTCAAGAAAATCAAGATTTTCATTTTTCTTTTTGAATCAGAACTTATCCAATATGAGTTTGACATAAGAATAAGTTTAAATTGTGTAACAGACATTCATTCAAAATGCGTTGGATATGAAAATTAAGTTTGAGGTAAGTTTACACTCAATATGGCTCATTGAGGTCTAAAAAACATTTCCTTGAGAACATCTGTAAAAACCTTTGATGGCTACATTACATTTGTGTTCATGAGATTTCTACTGGTAGGATAAAAGCAAAGATGGTTTGTAAAACACTTATTTATGAGTTAATTGGGTAAAGTCCAGCTATAAGTTATAAAGTAATTCAAGTCTTGCAATTCATTTATCTTTCTGCAGCAGGCTATAATATTTATTGAGTTTTGTCTGCTCTCCTGATACGTTGCATTTCATTATTTTTCATAATTTCTATTTGAACATGAACTGTGGATTATAGATTCAGTGTTTCTGCAATCATGAAAAAGATGTGATTACAGCATGTGTATAAAAGGTGTTTGTTATTCAGTTTAAGGTCGTTATTTCTTGTCTATTAAATGTTTATGTGATTTTGTGTCCAGCAGATGCATAGTATTGTAATTCTGACATGTGACCTGTAGTATTGAATTTAATTTAGTGAATCACAGAGTCTTTGGATGTGAACCTCTCAGTGTCGGATGACAAGAAGAGGAAGACTTTTATTGAGGTTGTGATAAATGATAAACACTAAACTTCATCTTAAGTTATACTTATTAGTCTCAGGTGTTTGGTCACAGTGGTAGAAGACACTACTACAGGTTTACGTAAGTACTTCATTCAAAATCTTAGTACTCATTTTAATAAAAACAGAAATGTGTTATTTGTCAAGGTTTAGCTATTTTTATTATATTTTATAATAATAGGTAGTGTAATTGTAAGGCACCATATGCTCCAAAAGACGGGATCACTGTTTTCAATTTAACTTCTATTATATATATGATATTAGCTCCACTGCAATTATATAAATAAATAGAGTAGAGGAGTTTAAGGTGTAAAACGTGTCCTTAATCCTTGACTTTATGTGGCTTGTTACTTTCTATTTGTTATAAATTCAGATTTTCAGCCAGAAGCAGTTTAACTGACGCCGCCGCCATTTTGTCACATCTCTCATTAACGATACATAAATATTTAACCTAATATTACAGAAGTCATCTCATCAGACGTCTTGCTGGAGTAATGGTTGGAAATATCTTTTTCTTTTAATTACAACTGTTGTTGACTTATCATTATAGGTTGTTTTTATGTTATTGATTTACTTTTGCTAACGCTAACTGTTAAGCTAGGCGTTGTGCTCGCTGATTGCCCATAACTTGTGCTAACATGATGTTTTAAGCAACTTAAATATTTTTATTGTGAAATGTGACTTATTTTAGTGCAATTCTTATTGATTTGTATGATATTGTGCGTTAACGCTACTTTGCCAAACTCGATCAGTCTCTGAAGAATTATGAAGGGACACCATTAGCTCCCCATCCAAAGTAAGCTAAGTAGAGTTTTATGTCTAAGTTAAAACAGTTTTCTCCACTAAAATAGTTCTTAGATATTATATAGATATAGATTTATATATTCACACATTAATTTCTGGGTTCATTACTGACAGAACCAACATTAGCTTGTGAATCCAAATGTAGTAAACTTGAAGCAGCTGCTTCCTGTAACAGCCTAAAAAGCTGTTTTTAGTATTTATTTAAGTATTCAGTACTGCAAACTGTGTATATACACTAGAAACTGCAAGTAAGTATATATTCAAATACAGTATAATTTACTTAAGGGGTAAAAATTGTATCAATTTACAAATTATAATGTTTTATAAATTAGTATTTTTGTAGTAGTGTATTTCCACTATTACTTGAGTTTAGTGACCACCTTGTATATCTGATCTACACACATCAATACTTGATGTTGCTCACTGGTTCAACACATTTATTTTTATTCTTTATAAGATGAAACCTAACCAGACCAAACAATTGTCTCATTTGGCTTGTGTTGAGAATCCCATCTGTAAAATAGTTGGTCAAAACTTCAGTATGTTATTGTCATCATCTTCAGGTTTCCTCTTCTCCACCAGCAGAACCTCGTCTGTGATGTGTCCTGGTGGCACCAACCAAAGCTTTCACCGCAGTTTTAGACTTGCAGAGATAAACCATGCAGTCCACTGAGTGCTGGAGAAACATCAGCACAGGTTAGAAAGATTGTTTATTAATGGAGAAGTTCATTGGGTGAAAAATATTTTGGGAATCGATCCAGTGCCAGAAAGACACAGGAGCAAGAGAACACTCAAGTTATGTAGCACATTGGGAGTCATACTTCCTATATACTGTAACATCTTATTTATAGATGTTATATACTGTAACATCTTATTTATAGATAGATAGATATTTTTTTGTTTGTTTTTTGATTAAAAAACATTAGCTGGCGAGTTGAGCATACAACACCTGAAAACTGTAAAGTAAAAAATACAAATCTAACTAAAGGTCAAATGCAGGAACATTTTATTGAACACAAACATTCAGTCTTCATTTATCAAACATTGATTTGACAGTTTTAACAGCAAAAGCAGCAGAGGCTGTAGTAGTACTAGTTGTGGTAGTACTAGTAGTAGTAGTGATAGTAATTACCCACCACTTATTTTTTCTTGTTAGTTTTGGACTTCAGCTCCACTTCCACAGGGTAATGATCACTCACTTTTAGAGCCTAGACAGCCAAAAAAAAGGCAAAAACATTAAAATATTCTTTATATAATAATAAATAAATAAATAAATAATTTACAGACCTGCTCGTCTGTGAGTTTAAAAGCCGTCTGGAAATTAAAGGGTTTGGCAGAGTTTGGTACAACGGCCTCGAGCATGTCATCACCATAGATCACAATCCTGAACAGAGGTAGATGGTATGTAATTAACTACAAACATCACTGTCTGAAGGTCTCAGCATTGTTAGCCTTTGCTTGACTGTTCAGTGATGGGACATTGATCTTGCAGCACTGCTTTAATATTGTTGTAGGACTTGTGTTTGTGAATGTTACCTGTCATATGAATTGTCATTTTTGTTGCTTGCTGTGGTGTCAACATCATCTCCAATCAGCCAGTGGAAGTTCTTGTCAGTACGGATCCTGATCTGCTTCATTTCTTTCTTGGAGACGAACGAGCCATCCGCATTGAAGTCACCCAGGATCATAATGTTCTAGGTAAAGACAACATCGAAACTCAAAGAAGTGCAACATGACCCCAACACCATTTTTGCATTTTGATAAGCAAGTTATGTAAAAACTCATCTACTGATTCAGACCAAAGCAAACGAATTAAGGTCTGAAAGCAACCTTAGACAGCACAGAAACAGTGAGACTGTTCATACAGTAGTAACAGGTGGGTCTTGTTATGTTATTAGCTCTTTAAAGCTTCCAGGAGCTCTGCACTAAGCATTGCTCCCTTGGCTACATTGCTACCAGTACATCATTGTGTGAGTTTATAACTGCATCAGCATGCAGATTTTTTTGTTTTGTTTTTCATCTTTCCTGGTTGATATGAGGTAATTCAGTAGTTTAATCGCAAAGTGATTACTGATAATTTCATTTTCTTACATCAGTATGCCACTTCGTTTTGACGTGCTGAAAGACATCATACAGCTCGTCCAGCTCCTTCTCTGAGCCCTCTGGTTTGGTGTGAACTGGGATCAGCACTAGGTCCTCCAGCACTGTGGTAAGCACACACACACACGCACACATTTTTACTTCTATCTTTGTGAGGAAATATATTATTTAACCTCTTACCCCAACCTTAATTATCACAACCAAATACCTAGACCTAAACCTAAGCTAATTTAACCCCAGTCCTGAAACCAAGTCTTAATCTTCAAATTGTCTTTTGAAGTTGTAATGAATGCCCACATCAAACCTATACCCAACAGGTAATCTAGAGAGGTGAGGTAGAAGTGTACTTTAATTTCCTTTTAAAGTACTGGGTGCTCTCAGAAGCATTCATCTTTTAAATCTGCATAACAGAAGCCTCATACCTGAATCGGGGCATTCGAATCTCAGGATGTAGGGGTCTCTTTCGAACACATCTTTTCCCTGAGTTAAGACGTCATCAAACTGGTAGGAGTCCACCACTTTAACAACATCATCCCTGCACATCAAGCAGAAGATCAGATTATACTGTAAACTGTTTCTTACAAGCAACATACTACAAAGACACAAAAATTGTTTGTCATTTAAAATGTTTTGTACTGTATAAATCCAAGTACTGCAGTTTAGAGTACTTCCTTGAATTAATCTCCATTCCTAGTGTAAGTATAATTTCCAGTGTTATAAACAGTGCTGTACAGTAAAAAACTGTCTCAAGATAAACTCACCTGTACAAAAACATGAACTGCTCTTTGTAGACTGTTCGTCCTAGACGAGTGCTGGTCTGCATAGTGTAGTGAGTGTTCTTGCGGGACCTGGACAGACAGAATTGTGTTTTAGTACCCATTTAAATTTAAGTTAGATCAACAGCATGTGTATTGTGTACATGCTAGTCGTAATAATAATAATAATCACAATCACAATGAAGCAAAGCCTGCACTCACTTGTTGAGTGCATCTAGGAAGATTTTTATAGATGATTCAGTGGAGTCCACTACTTCCAGAATCAAAATTAAGTCATATCGAGACACAATCTGGGGGCAGAAAGAGAGAGCACATCTCAGTTTGGCATCAGTGCACTTTAGAAAGTTTGTAATATGAACAACTATGTATATATCTATACACGTGTATATGTTATCATGATGGCAGCCACTGTAATTATAATAAACATTTTTTCATTTTTCTAAAAATCCATAGAAATAATGTAATAGAATATAGAACCTTTAGCGTTGAGACACTAAAGGACTTGACAGAGCTCTGGGAATGAGAATGGACTGGTCTACCAGGTCAATTACTTTGAACACACATTACACTTGCTTTAAAGTTTGTTTTTAAAGCACTTTCTCTTATCATTTGCCGTACAAATAATGTTGCGCGACAGTGAGGGGCTAGGGAATTAATTATGTCAATAAATCTCCTCACAATGATTGCCATACGTCTGTGTGTGTGTGTGTGTGTGTTTGTGTGTGTGTGTGTGTGTACCTTTATCAGGATCTTTAGGATTTCTGGATCTGACACTTTGTTTTTTTCCAAACTTCTGGATGTTAAAAGATGCTATTTTCATGGTGACTGCAGAGAGAAAAAAGGCAGACAGAAATAGTTGGAAAACATTATTTGCTTTCAGCAGGTCAGTCTGTGTCTGAGCATGCATGGGCATGTGTGTTAACAGCAGCTGTGACTTATAAAGTTTTCAACTCAGGTCATCTCAGACCTATAAGAGAACTAAAAATACACACCAATAACTCAACAAAGTTGAAAAGAAATGGCTGAGAACAAATGAACAGGGTGATAGGGTTTAAAAAAAAATACTTTTTTTAACTAAATAAAATTTAATTGACTTGCATTCACTAAACATCTCTTTTATCACATCTAAGAAGGTTTTAGTTTTGAGATTAGCCAAAGATGATTTGGCAAGCTATTGAATCTGTCTTTTTATAAGTCCATGTTCATGGTGAAAAGCATAAAATATTGCTGTGTGTAACAATAGTTTTAAACAAGTCCTTTATCAATCAAATAAGCAAAATTCATCCTTAACTATCTCTTTTTAAAATCAGTGTGACGTAAACATTCAGGATTTGTTCTGACATGTTTAGGCACACTTCATTTTTTCCCCACTGATCTGAGGCCCACTAATCTGAAGACGCCTGTAGCCATATGTATCCACATCAACACAATGACATTCTTCACTAGTATTGAAGTGCGGGTGTAACTTTAGGCACCACACTGTCAGTAGACCGCTGCCCTGTCATTACCATTAATCTCTGAAGGAGCAGTCCCAAACAGATGTAGATATAAGGAAAACCAGCCTGCTTCGGAACTATTTTGAACTGTGCTGCACCTTCTAAGACCAACTACTGACTTATACTTGTCTAATAGAGTTTCATTGTTTTGATTAAAGTTACCATTGTGCTCATTAATTCACCCTCAGCTGCTTAAACTTAGACTTACAGCAGTTTTACTCTGAAGACAGTCTCACTTTGGCCCAGTGTTTTGTTGAACAAATGTCGGGTTTAACTAATGTTAGCTGTGCATCTATGTGGCTGTTTTACAACCAAATATGAGAATGAAGTTGTTTCCCCACTGTCTTATCAGTCATTGGTAGCCAGTTGTGCTTTGACAGATAGGAGATTACTCAAAAGACAACTAAATCTCCTCTAGGGTGCTCACATCAGTGTTGTGAAGGTTGTCAAGCCTGTTTGTATTTATGCTGTTGCAGAGCCAAGTGATTATTCATGATGCAGGTGATAACGCAAACAAAGCAGACAACTACATACTCTGAGAACTAACGTATATTGTTGCAGAGGTTGCTTCTACTTGTTGAAATTCTACTTTAACATTTCCTGAATTTAAACTATATTTTTAGAAACTGAACCCACTAAAACATGTTTCTACATTTATGTTTTCATCTTAGTCAGAAGGTGTACAGTACAGTTTACAGAACTCTTTCTGTTTATCTCAGTACCACCATTAAGACTTGGTGATGTGGATGGAAATGTATTATTGCAGTTTTTATATTTATATAAATATATATATTTATATTTTATATTTCTAATCCACCACAATAAAGAGGCAATTTTCAGTATTACTTAGTTTGCAGAATCACATCAACAATACAAATGATGATTAAGGGTAAGTTTAAGGGTTGATGTGTAATAGAATAAAGAATTAGCACTTTTACCAAAGCAAAAGCAAAACAAAGTGATGTACACAATAACAAGTTCATTATATCTACTAAAAATGATATTTCCTTGTTGTCTCTGCTCATTTATTATTTTTGCAAGCTAATGCCAATTAGAGTGGAGTCCAAGAAAGTTCAAAAAAGATAAATGCTGCATTCATACCTCAGTTTACCGGGCGTGTCAGGTTCCACTGTTATTTTATCTTTCTGTCTCTTATCTCTGCTCATGAAGCACGTTGTAGCTTAAAAGTCATCTGTAAACTTTTAGTACCTCAGGTCTGTAGTCGAATGACTCCACTGTGATATTCCACCTGTTGTTTTAGCTCCACAGGTGGAGAAAGGCTGTTTCATTGTCTCAAGACATTGAAAACTTCTCAGGCATTCAGCTCAGCATTAAGAAAAACAAATGGTTTCTTACCTTCAGACGTAACAAGACTGTTGCAACTGACAGGACCTTTAGTCAGATTAGTTTATCTCCAGTTTGAAGAAGCAGAAGACAAAGCTTGTGGAGCTAGCTGTAACAGCCCCTTCATATACAACCCAGTGACTGCTCCAGGCAACATATTCTAAAGATGGTGAACAGTGACAGTGTGATTGGTCGAAAGCCAACCAATGGTAAGGACTGAAGAGATACAGAGAGGGGGAAAAGGAAAACAGGTATCCCACCCTTCTCTTATTGCTATGTGTGTTTGTGGTTATAAGGATCTGTACTTTTAACTAATTTTAGAAACACATTGCCACCTAAGTGTCCAACAATGTTTGTTTTTTTTTTCAGTCTGTCTTATGACAACAAAAAGGTATCTAGGTAAATAGAAACAGTGTGTATTTGTATGCTCTTGGTTGCTCAACAGCAACTCTGCAGAGAGCAGTCAACATGAACTCAAAGTGATCCCACAGGAACTGTTTTGCTTCCCACCACAACCTAATATACAGAATATATAGAAATATGTTTAAAGTTACTCTTTAAATCAGAGCAGTCCTATATAAAGATCAATCAATATGAAATTTACAAACATATATTTCTTGCTACTAGCTCCTTCTTTGATAGTATCTGTTTTTTGCATTTTTAGTGTGAGTTTCAGGGCACTGACTCTGTCTCAGCCAATCTCATTGTAAGCTAATCCAGCCATAGGTGTGTGCAAATCACCAATGATTAAGTTATCAGCCATATGAAAGCCAAACAGTCAGCTATTGCATTCAGTCCTTGCGTTCACACCTTATTTTTGTAAAGACTGAGCTCCCGTCTGCACATTCTCTGCCTTTTGTCCATTAGCCCAGGCTAGTCCATCCCACTAAATCCCACTAAATCAATCATCTTTTCCCTTTTAATTTATCTGCTGCAGAAACAGCCTTTTACCATGACAATTACAAGATCAACTCTACTTTAAAAAGCCTGCACTACACCCTGTCTGCCACTTCTGTCTCGGTTGATGACCTTGCATCTCTCTTTAGTATACAACATGGTAAAAGCAATCAGTGGCCAATTCACAACTGCAAGGCATTCCCTGTTAAGGGTGCGTATCTTGCCTGAACATTCCCACCACTTGCTGTCTAGCTCCTGTTCTCTCCTGTTAGATTTGGGTAGATTCCCCACAGTGTTTAAACAGACCCATCCCTAAATCTGTTTTCAAAATCCATGCTCGTCTCATACCCTTCCTATCCAAGATTATGGGACTGCAGTTTTTGCCCAAGTGATTTATTTGACCCAAATCAGTCTGACCTCTTCCAGACCTGGCCTGGAAAACCTCTGGCCAGCCCCACTTGGGTTCTGTGCTGCCCAGTGATACTGTTCCTGAATTAATGCTAATTTCTGTTAGCATGTAAATAGCAAATCCCATTACGTGTAATTGAGCCACAATAAAATGAAGAACTATTTTTTTTCTTTACTACCTAATTTTTCACCCGAAATAGTATTAGCATGTCCTCTCTAGATTTTGTTTGATTCTTTCTCCTGTCTTGGTCATTGATCAGCATGCTGCTGGTGCCTTATTCAGACCTTATATAATTTAAACAGTTCCTTCCTATTGAATCTTTCAGTAAAATATTTCTAACAGGTACGTACATGTCCTGAAATTCAAGGAATTCAGATGCAGTTGTGTCAGAAGGAACAACAACAGATTAATTCACTTTTTTTATTAACACTGATTAAATGTTAAAAATCATCTGCCAGAAAAAACAATGCACCAAAACTCACATTAAAGCTCTAATAAAGTCGAGGGGTGTTGCAGATTCAGGTGATAATTATCTTTAGGGTTGTCACTGGGTTGTTAAATCAACATCGTCATTCAATCAGTGGTTTCTGTTACATGAATCTTCTCCACAGCTGCATGGACACGATAAATGTTAAAAGGAGAAAATAAGGTGAAGTCAAACTCTCGTTAGTCTCATTAGTTAGTTTGAATGGGTATGAGCTGTCAATTTCAGCTTTGACATAATTGAATTGGGTTTTTTTTTGTTTGTTTGTTTGTTTTTTTATTGACGAGTTTATGTATAATTTGCATGGAGATGGACAGTAATACAGTCTGCACTGAACCTCAGCACATTCAGTTTGCAAGTCTTCAAGTGTTTCACTCAGCAGCACTGCTCAGTCATTTTCATTTGTACATAATGACCAATAATCACAAATGGCAAATTGCAATACAAAAAAAGTCTCTCTCGCTCTTAATCTAAACTCTGAATGATGACAAAGTCCTACATCAATCTGTCCTAATAGTCCTCTCTGTGTTTATTCAGACCAGACCTAAAAGGAGCTCAGGAACAACACCTTACACATCATATATTGTTGTTCACATTCTGTTACTTAGTTGATTATTATCTTACCAATAGTTATCCAAGCTGTTCTTGAGTTTTATGAACCACATTTTAAAATGACACTGTTTTTTATTTACTTCATTAATGTTTATTTATGTGGTTTCCAACTTTGTCAACCTTCCTGAAGCCTACTTTGCAGATTACTATTTACATTACATTACATTTTAAACCTTTCCTGTTGCTCGTGGAAAAAATGTTAAATTTTAATATTAATTGTAGCTTCCTTACCACATTTTAAAATGACACTGTTTTTTATTTACTTCATTAATGTTTATTTATGTGGTTTCCAACTTTGTCAACCTTCCTGAAGCCTACTTTGCAGATTACTATTTACATTACATTACATTTTAAACCTTTCCTGTTGCTCGTGGAATGTTTTTACTTTAAGGTTTGTTTTGATAAATAACATATTAACAATGTAGGGTTGTTTTTTAACAAACAAAAATCATAGTGATTTTAGTTTAAATTAATTTTGTTTGTGTATTTTTTTTACTATTTCTTTAGTACTTTTCCAAGAAAGGTGTGTCAGTGAGGAGGTAATATCAGAGCACTGTGATGTTTACTGTTCTCAAAACACTCCCACTGTGTAACTGAAATTGTGCTTAAAGCTCCACCTCTCTTCTTACATCAGCAGAAACAGATGTAAAAGAACATGTAATTCTTCACTGCTCACTGAGAAGAGAAACACTGAAAGACGGATGATAAAATCTTTATAACTGAGGCCGGAGAGGTAAGGGAAACAATACTGGATTCATGCGTGGTTTTACTTTAAACTGCTGCAAAACCGAAACAAAGTGAAAGTAACTGAGGCAGCAACTGACTCTCTTCCTGTTGTTTCTGTTCTCAGCTTCACTCGCAAACAGAAAATGGCTTCCCATTCAGAGACAAATCTCTCCTGTCCCGTCTGCCGTGAGATTTTTGAAGATCCTGTTGTCCTGTCGTGCAGCCATAGCTTCTGTAAAGCCTGTGTGCAAAAATGGTGGAGAGAGAAGAAAATAAGTGAATGCCCACTTTGTATGCAAAGACCTGTACTGAGTGACCCACCTTGTAACTTGGTGCTAAAGAACCTGTGCGAGGCCTTCTTAAAAGAAAGAGATCAGCGAGATTCAGTAGAGAGTGAGGCTGTTTGCAGTGAACACACTGAGAAACTGAAACTCTTCTGTCTGGACCATCAGCAGCCAGTGTGTGTTGTGTGTAGAGACTCGAAAACACACATTAACCACAGATTCAGACCCATCAATGAGGCCGCTCACGATCACAGAGACGAGCTCCAGAAATCCTTGGAGCCCTTAGAGGAGAAACTAAGGCTTTTAAAAGAAATTAAAGGAAACTGTGCTAAAACAGCAAAACACATTAAAGTCCAGACCCGACACACAGAGAAGCAGATTAAGGAGCTGTTTAAGAAGTTTCACCACTTTCTGCAAGAGGAAGAGGAGGCCAGGATCAGTGCTCTGAGAGAGGAAGAGAAGCATAAAAGTAAATTGATGATGGAGAAGATTGAG
Organism: Anabas testudineus; assembly: GCF_900324465.2. Taxonomy (NCBI): domain Eukaryota; kingdom Metazoa; phylum Chordata; class Actinopteri; order Anabantiformes; family Anabantidae; genus Anabas; species Anabas testudineus. Next base: position 22,423,463 of record NC_046614.1, on the reverse strand, counting down.
ACTCTGAGTAGAGAGATATCAGCTCTGTCAGATACAATCAGAGCCACGGAGGAGGAGCTGAGAGCTGAAGACGTCTCATTCCTGCAGAACTACAAGGCTGCAGTGGAAAGAGTCCAACAGCGCCCCCTGATGGATGATCCAAAGCTGGTTTCAGGAGCTCTGATAGATGTGGCCAAACATCTGGGTAATCTGACCTTTAACATCTGGAACAAGATGAAGGATATAGTCTCCTACACTCCTGTGATTCTAGATCCAAATACTGCTCATTCAGGACTCATCCTGTCTGATGATCTGACCAGTGTGAGACATGGAGAGACACAGAAGGTTCCTGAAAACCTGGAGAGATTTGACCATTATTGCATTGTCCTTAGTTCTGAAGGCTTTAACTCAGCAACTCACAGCTGGGACGTTGAGGTTGGAGACAGTACAGGCTGGGTCGTCGGTGTGGCAACAGAGTCTGTCCAACGGAAGGGAGACATAAAGTCTGGGCTGTGGCGAATAGGGTTCTCTAATGGTAAATATGAGGCAGACTCTCCATCAGATCCACGTGTTGCTCTCCCACTGAAGAAGAAGCTCCAGAGAATAAGAGTTAATCTGGACTGGAACAGAGGAAAACTGTCTTTCTCTGATCTTGACACTGACACACACATACACACCTTCACATACACTTTCACCGAGAAGCTGTTTCCATATTTTAGCAGTAAGAATGAAATCCAAATAAAAATATTACCAGTATTACAATGACAATATATTAATGATCAACCTTACATCGAAATACGCGTTTTAAAAAATGTCTATTTTTCTATCTGCATCTGTTTCAAACACAGAGTCTCTTTTTTAAGCTTTGAATTTGAGAAGATTTGTACAGAGGTGTACAAGGTAATACAATACATGTGACTTAACTGGAATTGTATCTTTTTTCATATTATGGTTGTTTGAACAATAAAGTCAATTTGTGCACTAAATTTATTTTCAGTATTCACTTCCTGAGGTTATAGAATTAGCTTTCATATGAGAGATGGACTTTGAGTATTAATGTCTCAACCTTTTTTGAATCATGCAAGATATTAACTCAAAAAAGTTTATGAAATGTGCCACATGCATTTTATATATAGATAAGTCATAAAGTAATATGATTTTACTGATGAAATATGCCACACTGCGCTCTGTAACTTATTAACTATAGTAGTGTTAGCTAGCTAAATTAGTTTCCTAAGCAGAAATAAGGACATATCACAAGCAGAAAACCTGTTGTCATAAATATTTTTATATCAACAATCTGTGATTATATATCAACTTATTTCCTTGGGAAACAGTGGAAGAATAATTTATAAAAGGTAAATTATAAATCAACATATATCGAAGAATGCACATTTTTGCTACCTGGTGGCTAATTCAACTGTAGCCTCCAGAAAAACACCAGGCTCAAAATGTAAGGAAGTCTATGAGGGTGTGTTCGACTGCTGTCCTTGGACAGTGAAACCTGAAATCGTACATCTGTGATAGGAAACTCATTCATTGCACAATGGTTCAAGGTCTGAGACAGACTACAAAGCTCCGCCTCCAGCCTACCTGAAATAAACCAGGAACAGGCAGTTGTTCCTCCACCAGGAAGCGACACACACTGAGAGACAGGCAATAGCGATCTCTGTCTGAGCAGACCTCCACCCTTAAAGGGCGGAAAGCAGGAAGAACTGGAAGAACTGCTTTGTTGGAACTAAACGTGCTGCCAACTGCATTTAAAGGCTTTGAATTCAAAGGAGGGAAAAACGTTTCAGAGTGAATCAACTTTCAGGGACCATTCTGGAGGAGGGAGAGAGGAACCATGGTTGGCTAACTTTCTGTTTACCACTGTGCTTGGTGGATCTTTAGCCTCACTAAGAGAGAAAATGTCTTTCCGATCTGAGGAGGATTTGTCTTGTCCTGTCTGCCAGGATATCTTTAAAGATCCGGTTGTTCTGTCGTGTAGCCACAGCTTCTGTACAGACTGTCTGCATACTTGGTGGAAAGGGAAACCTATAAAGGAGTGTCCAGTTTGTAAAAGGAAGTCATCAAGGGCTGAACCACCACGTAATCTCGCATTGAAGAACCTGTGTGAGACCTTCTTACTGGAGAGAGATCAAACAACCTCAGCAGGATGCGAGGATCTCTGCAGTCAGCACGTTGAGAAACTGAAGCTCTTCTGTCTGGACCATCAGCAGCCGGTGTGTCTCATCTGCAGGGATTCAAAAGCACACATCAACCACCGTTTCAGACCCATCCATGAATTTGCACAGGAACAGAAGAAGGAGCTCCAAAGATCCCTGAAACCGTTACAGGAGAAACTGAAGCTCTGCGAACAAGTTAAAGGGAACTGGACTCAGACAGCAGAACACATTAAGATCCAGGCTGAACACACAGAGAAGCAGATCAAGGAGCAGTTTGAAAAGCTTTATACGTTTCTACGAGAGCAGGAGGAGGCGAGGATCAGTGCTCTGAGGGAGGAAGAAAAGCAGAAGAGTAAAGAGATGAAGGAGAAGATTGAAGCTCTGAGCCGAGAGGTATCAGCTCTTTCAGAAACAGTCAGAGTCACAGAGGAGGAGCTGAGAGCTGAAGACGTCTCTTTTTCACAGAACTACAAAGCTACACTAAAAAGACTCAAGCAGCGCCCCCCTGCTGGATGATCCAGATATGGTTATAGGTTCTCTAATAGATGTGGCCAAACATCTGGGCAACCTGACCTTCAACGTCTGGAAGAAGATGAAGAATGTGGTGTCTTACACTCCTGTGATTCTGGATCCAAACACAGCCAACCCAGAGTTTATTCTGTCTGAAGATCTGACCAGTATTCGTCATGGAGAGAGACAGAAGCTTCCTGAAAACCCAGAGAGGATCGACTATCATCGCTCTATCCGGGGCTGGGAGGGCTTCAACTCAGGGTCTCGCAGCTGGGACGTCGATGTTGGAGACAATACAGCCTGGTTTGTTGGTGTGGCAGCAGAATCTGTCCAGAAGAAGGGACGCATAAAATCTGGGTTCTGGCAATTAGAGTTCTACAACGGCAAATACAGCGTACGTTGGTTAGGAGAATCTCCTATTGTTCTTCGAGTGAAGAAGAAACTCCAGAGGGTCCGAGTTAATGTGGACTGGAACAAAGGGAAACTGACTTTCTCTGATCCTGATACCAACACAAACATTCACACCTTCACACAAACTTTCACTGAGAGGCTGTTTCCATGTTTAGGCACTTTGAACAGTGTCCCACTGACGATATTACAAGGCAAGGTCACTGTTACAAGAGAATAGCTCATAGCAGTGGCTACAAGGATAAAGTAGATGTTCTCATATTTAAATAGAGCTTTGCCAGGTTTTGGTATCACATTTGTTATGATCATGCAATTAAATAACATTTCCTTTAAATTCAACATTTCTGCATCCATCTGTATTTTTTCTTGCTATTCAGCAACTGCTAAAAGAAATATCTGGGTCTTTAGCTCTTAATTACTTTACTCTCTTTACAATAAAGTAGGTAAAGGTTTGTCTGGTTGGTATAGGGAAGGTGATGGACAGTTCTGTTGTACTAAACCAAAAATATATAATAAAACCAAAACAATAAGCTAAAACAAGCTCAAGAACACAGTAGAATTTACAGTAAATATACAACGAGTAGAAAATGTGTGTTGACTCTTGGTTTGTAAGACAAAATTGAAAAATATATAACTTAGCTAAAAAAAGAGAACTTCATCTTCTCTACCGTCTACAGGGTCTTTTGGTCTGAGACCTTGCAGCCTGCTTAAAGATTGATAAGAGATTGAATATCACTTAATTATTATTCACAGTTTTTCAGTTTTGATGCCGTAAAGAAGTGACTGTTGCTCCTGTCGGCTCTAAATTGAGGGTTTATCTGTCAGATCAATGAAATGCATAGTGTAATGTAATGAAATGACGGCTTCAAACTCTTATCACTGTCAATTCTGTGAGCAATTAATTCAGAGGATGTTTGTAAAAAATGAACTGTTGCTGCTAACAGGTCCATATTCTGACCTGCAGTATCACAGGTCTTAAATTAAAAGGTTTTGAATCTCATTTAAATTCTTCTTTTCTTTTTTTTCTTAATTAAAGACCCTTCCACTAGTTGTATGGTCGACATTTGTTTTGTGACTGATCAATAATATCCACTTAAATATTATGTTACAATAATTATTTAATTAAACCACAAGAAATCGTATATATCGTAATATATATAGTTTTGAGTACTGCTAAAATGTGATATAAATGTTAACTATTAAATGGGTATGTTGTATTTTAATTGTATGTGGAATCAACACACCATTTATAATTCTATACAACTCAAACAGGAGAAATCAAAGGACCTAATAATATAAATATAATAATAATAATAATAATAAATAATAATACATTTATCCACAATTTGCAGCAGTAGACACAGTAATTGCTTCTTATTGCTTACTAAGATAAACTCATTCACCATGCAGTGATCAGCATCAACATTAAATGATTTGTTGGGTTTAATGTTGTTCTGGCTGATCATGTTCTGTATATTGTACAGTTGTGTACAGTTGCTGAACACTTGATGGCGCTGCTAACTGATTGTTCGAACTGACCTAAAATCTCAGGTGTGAATAAGATGCAGCTTCATTAAAGTGAGCACAGTGTGAGGTTAGTTTGTCGTTTGCACTCACATCACATTTACAGCTGTTTATTATTGAATTCAGTTTGTTTGTGGTAGATGATGGGTGTTATTTATCTTCCTTTTATTGTTCAAATTTATCAGTGTTGCTGATTCTTTATTGCTGGATGTAGCAATAACACTTCAACAGGTGCTGCTAATTATTAAAATGGAAAAATGGCTGTTTGTTGGGGTTCAATAATTTTATTAAAGAAACCTCAGAGGAAAATAAAATATCTTTATTAAACTGGCCCCAGATCTTCAACTACGGACGATCATTCTTTTTGTCATAGCAGAAGTTTCATTTCCTCATAGATTTGTTGTAGTCTATGAGTGTGCACCACTGTGTGTGTGTGTGTGTGTGTGTGTGTGTGTGTGTGTGTGTGTGTGTGTGTGTGTGTGTGTGTGTGTGTGTGTGTGTCCTTTTCCAGTCTAATAAAAAAACTTCATCAGTTCACCAAAGAGGAAATCCTGTCCTCTCATTGCAGCTCCAAATCTCCACTGGTGAGACAGAAACCCAACGGGTGAGTACAAGATCGACATTTAGATTGTGCTGAAATACTGATGTTAAAGGCAACGATGTTAATGAATGATCCACCTGCAGCAGTGTTCACTGTTTGAAGATTTGAATAGAAATCTATTTTATATTGAATTTGAGCTTTTTTGACAAGCAGTAATTATTTTAAATGTAAAACAACTTGCAGAGACCTAATGTAATCCACTGCAGTGCATGTTAATTTACTTTAATCTGTAAATTATATAGAGTATGAGAGCATCTTTACATTTTCTTCTACTGTGGCTGTGTCAACTGTAGTATAACAACACTGTAACTTCACTCTTAGACGTTTGAAAATATTTCACAACAGCCATAATATTAGCGAGCGAAAGACTCCAACTGAACACCAAGAAAGAAAGCAACTAAAACCCAGAGATGTGGATTAAAATACAGTTTTAAAGCCTTCACGGTGCAGTAAACTAAATTCTGTTTGTGTAAAAGTACTAATATTTCATTATATTAGTCTTAGCTGTATTTTGGTTTCTTCTTATTTCTTCATTTGTTCTCATTTCCATCATAACCACCAACCACCGTTTTTCTTTTGAATGTCCTTCATTATTACCTTAAGTGTTTTGGACCATGGGAGATTATTATGGGCTGGCGATCCTGGTGGCAGTGGCCTTGTTTCTGACGACTGGCCAATGTCAGGACAGCTGTAGTGGACGGAACGGTGTGCCAGGTGTGAAAGGAACCCCAGGTAGAGATGGACAGCACGGCGCCAAGGGAGAGAAGGGAGAGCCAGGTAAACGAAAACCTCCCAAGCATACAAGTCTTTTTTTTTCTTTGCTAGTACTGTTCGTAATAAAGTAGTCGAATATCAACCGTGACCAAAAACATGAATTAAAGGGTAACAGTGGTTTGAACGCTGCTGTCTCCCACTCACTGTTTGTCTCTAGCTGAGGCGTCCGATGGTCCAGTGGATGCACGCATCCTACTGATGCTGAAGGGGGAGGCAGGAAATCGTGGCCTGCAGGGACCCATGGGTCCCAAAGGTTACCAGGGAGAGCTGGGGTTAGTGGGAGAACCTGGAAAACCTGGGCGCCCCGGCCCTGATGGAAGGGGTCACGGTAATGAGATAACACTATCCCCTGTCCCTCTGCCCTACACTATGTATGATGTTACAATTCAAAATTCCTGTTTGTTTAATCCAGGTCTGTGTGTGTGTGTGTGTGTGTGTGTGTGTGTGTGTGTGTGTGTGTGTGTGTGTGTGTGTGTGTGTGTGTGTGTATGTGTGTGTGTTCCTATATGTAGGACAACACTCTGCTCAGCAGGCCCGTTCAGCCTTCTCCATGATCAGGACTGATCAAAGTTATCCTGTCTACAACAAGGTTCAGTCTATCATCCACATTTAGTCTTTCTTTTATTTTACATGTAAAGAAATGTTTGAATTTAGAAAAATATGTTACAAATCAAATCAAATATCCTTCAGACATTTACCTTTTATTTTATTTTTATTTTTTACATTTGTTTGGTTGTATCTGCTTAGAGCTCATTTTCGACTCGGTGTGTGTGTGTGTGTGTGTGTGTGTGTGTGTGTGTGTGTGTGTGTGTGTGTGTGTGTGTGTGTGTGTGTGTGTGTGCTCGTGTTTCAGCCAGTAACCTACCAGAAAACTGTGGTCAATGAACCGCCAGACTTCAACACAGCCACAGGTCAATTCATCTGCAGAGTACCTGGTGTTTATTACTTTACCTTTCACTCTATGGCGAAGGTAAAACACAGCTGCAGTTTTTATATATTACAATTTCTGACCATTATGTAACATTTTGCTTTAAAGTTTGCTTTAAACTCCATGATCATATTATATTGTAGTTGTTACAGTGCTGTTTGTCATGTGTTTTGTAGGTCAACATGTGTCTGCAGATAGTCAGTGATGCTCTGGGAACCAAGAAACTGGGCTTCTGTGATTACGTCAGGAACAATGATCAGGTCAGTTTGGTGCTTCAGTGAGAACCACAGAGCCCGAAAGACGTCAGGAGGAAAAATCTTTAATAAACATTTACTCCAATCTGCAAATTATCAATTAGTCAATAACAAATGATCACAAGCATTTGGAAGGTTGTTAATAATAATAACTAAAAACAGTAATGACTGAATGACCATAAATGACCAAAAACAACAAAAGAGAAAGAAAATGGTGACAAAGAGACTCAAAGTGACCACAAAGAGGCACAAAATTATTCCAAAAGAGACAAAATGAACACACACAGCTAAAAACAGAGAAAACCGAAGATGTAAAAGTCAAAAATGTGCCTACAGACCAACTGATGACAAGTAATACTGCACACATAAAACCTTTTGTGTGCAGTATTTTCATGTTTTTTATTCTCATGTGTTTAATCCCACATACAGCTTATGCAGTTTTGGCATCATATGTAGCTTAGAGGGCAGAATAATCTGTTTTCAAACTGTCTTCGCTGTGTTTCAGGTTCTGTCGGGTGGTGTGGTCTTACAGCTGACAGTGGGACAGAAGGTTTGGCTCCAGTCTTTTAAGGACCAGCAGACAGCTAATGACCTTCGACCAAGTGAAAAACAGATCATCTTCAACGGCTTCCTGCTTTTCTCAAATGCATAATAAAGTTCAGTGACAGGCTCAATCATTTCACTGCAGCGTGGAGTCTAGATTCTGCATCCTTTTATGAATTTATCATCTAAACCTGTCTGGTTGAAGCTCATATTTGCCGTAAGCTGTTTGTAAGAGCTGACCAGAGCCAGTTTTCTACAGATGTTTCCTCTTTGTACCATTAGTTTGAAGCCACAAATAAATTTGGATTTCCCACATGGTGACTCATGTAAACCGTCTTTGAATGCAGACTTTGTCCATAAATCCTACTAAAAGAATTAAACTTTAAAATCGAATGTGTGTATGTTTTGTTCAAATGCTATGATACTGAGATTTTAATCGGTCACTGATCACTGATTTTGTTGCATCAAAGTTCACAGAGGAATTTCAAAAAGCAGTAAGTAAAGTTACAGAGGTACTGACCGAACAGTGTCTTGTCACCTGCATGAGAAGATGAACGTTTAAAGGTTTATCAGACACTAAAACACTGTGTAATACTTGCAGGGTTGGCTGATTAATCTGTGCTAAGCTACACTAAATGAAGACTTTTCAAATATGGTCCGTGCACAAACACTGTAAACTCGTTCAACCTTTCTCAGTTGTCCAGCTAATTTGAAAACGGTTCTCACAGATTTAATGTGAATGTTTTTTTTATACGAACCTCAGTGAAGTTACATGAAATCTTTTCATTCATATTTATTTTCTATTAATGCGCAGAAAACGTTTTGCGTGACCCTGACGGTTACAGAAGTGAAACGTTTTGGTGTTATGAACTTCTTCTTTATGGTAAAGTCTCCACTTGACCTCTTCCTTCTATAATTGTTTTTTTGTTCCATCCTGTTTTATTTTTTGTGAAATTGCTGAAAACAGCTTGTTGAAGGAACACACCCTGTCGTAAGCTGAAAAACTGAACCAGGGTCGTCAAAGTTAAAGGTCATGGAGAGACACTGTTGGGATTTCTAGTTCTATCAGCACCAAACTCCTCCCACACGGCAACAACAGGCACAGAGCTGATGTTTCAGTCTCAACCACAGAGGGCGGCGGTGGTAACAGTGGTGGGCTGAAGTCAATAAATCGGCTTTATGACTAAAATGTTGCTAAATCGACATTAATTACGCTTTGAAACCATCCTAGAGACAAAATAAATGACCCCAAATGATCTAAGAGAGACACATCACATCCAAAATTAGACACACAATGAACCCAAAGACACAGAAAATAAACAAATGTGTTAAAATGACCGAACATCATGACAGAACTGCAGTTCCTACAGGCTACAGGAGGGCTGGGGGACGATGTGTTGATCTGTCTCTGACCTCCCTACAGTCTCTGTGAAGACAGAAACAAATATATAGTTCAGTTTTTAAAAGTCTGGGTACGTCCCTGATGTTATTTTAGCAAACTCAACTCAAACTGGATGAAAACTGTGCATCTGTTGGAATTAAATTAGTTTCAGCTTCACCACTTGCAGAGACATGAAAACGGCTGATGAACGCCACTGTTTCTGAATGTTGCTTTATTTTTTCTCTCTCTCTCCACCAACTCTGAATAACTTCCCAAAATTGCAGAACTACACACAACGAGCTCAGAAGATTATTTCCGGCTGCTGAATCTTCCTCCTGCAGCGAGTGCAGGACTCGGAGCTTCACTTCGGTTAGATTTGAAGTCTGGATTTCAATTTATTGTTCTCTCGAGTGAGTTTTACACATTTTTTACATTTATTTTTGCACTTGTGAGTTGATGATAGTTTAGTAAATGGATCTGTTTTAATTAATTTGACCATTTTGGATGATTGTGTATTTCTGCTGTATCAATTTTAATGTTTTAATTCCCTCAAATTTAGTTTTTACAATGAGGAATACTTTAAATTCTCTCTCTTCCACCTCTGTTCTTCTTCTTGCCTCTTCTTCTACACCTTCATCTTCCTCTTCATGCTTTCTCTCCTTTCCTATTCACTCATCTCCTCCCTTCTTTCCTCATCCCGTCTCCTCTTTCCTTTCACATTTCCTTTCCTAATTTCCTTATCTCTCCTCCTTTCCTATTTTTCCTCGTCTCCTCTGCTCCCCGTCAGGTTTTCCATCATGTTCCATCAATATTTTCTTGTGATCGGTGTCCTGCTCTCTCTCATCGTACCCCTACTGGTTGCCATGGAAACCTGTCCAGCAACAGGAATGCCTGGAATTCCAGGTATGTGTTTTCATCCATGTCCCGTTTGACGTGCGTCTCTTTTGTGTTTCTTCTGTTGTAGTTTATCTGTGTTTCCCTCCTCAGGTATTCCTGGGATGCCAGGCAGAGACGGTCGTGACGGAGAGAAAGGAGAGAAAGGAGAATCAGGTATCCAACACAGTCAATGACCGTACTGATTTGAACAGATAGACTAGAGTGAGGACAAACATGGATACGAGGCTGGGCTACAATCACCTGCCTCTAACAAACAGACATAGTTAAGTGAATTTAAAAACTGTTGGACAACTCCTTTAAACTGCGAAGCTGCTTTTAATGTGCAATAACCAGCTTGTCGTTGTTGTCTCCAGGAGCAAAGTTGCATGGCAACTCTGGCCCACAGAAAGGGCAGAAAGGGGAGCCAGGGCTGATGGGGTTCCCCGGTAAACGTGGTCAGGGCGGGGAACCAGGCCAACCCGGGGCCCTGGGGCCTGCCGGACGACCAGGAGAACCAGGAGAAAATGGGTATGTAATAAGACAAATCACTGAGCCAGGAAAAAGTGTTCAATGAAGACAACTGTCAGTGTATGATACAGGATTTTCAGGGAATGAACCCTGTATGAAGACAGCAGCACCAAGGATGTAGCACTGAGGGGCCAGAGGGGGCCAGAGGGGGCCCTAGAGCCTCAAGTAGGTGGAATCACTCTGTTGCTTGGACCCAATAGTCCACTGGTTAAAATGATCTAGGGGTCACTTAATAAATGGTATATTTTTTATTTGTATACATGTAAATCCTCTGCAGGGGTTGCTTTATTTAGTTCATTTATTATTTATTTGATCAGTTCTGAATGGGGGGCACCAGGGGTGGAAAATCTGATATTAAAGGGGGCATTCCCCCCCGACCACTCCTCTTGCACAGTTGCTGATTATTCCAGCTCTGAACATCACATTGTGCTGTTTCTGCAGGACTGCTGGGATCCAGCAGAAAGCAGCTTTCAGCGTTGCCAGAGGAACCAACGAATACCCGGACAAAACCAGCATCATTCGGTTCACCACCGTCATCACTAACATTGAAGATGACTACGACACGAACACAGGAAAGTTCAGGTGAGAACAGTCACACCTGACAGAAACTGGAATCACAGCTTCCATTAACGTCATTAGCAACGTCGCTAGCAGCTAAACGTCAGCATCAACTCAGAGAGAAGAATCAAATCCAGCTGAAGTGACTGAATTAGGTTTGTGTGCTGCAGGTGTCGTGTCCCAGGAACCTACTACTTTGCATTTCACGCCTCTTTAGAGGAACGACTGTGTGTGCTGCTGAAAGTGGACAACACTTTGTTGACACCGTTCTGTGATCATCGTCGGATCAGGAGACAGGTACAAACACAGAGCCATAATATAGATTTATTGTTTTTATTACTAAATATTGTAATAAAATATGAATGAAAGTGTCATTTCTACTGGCTCCAGGTGACTTCAGGGGGCCTGGCGGTCTACCTGTCAAGGGATCAGGAGGTTTGGCTGGAGACTAAAGACTACAGAGGGATGAGAGGAAACCCGGCGGGTCAGAGCATCTTCTCCGGCTTCCTGCTGCAGGCTCACTGAAACACAAACAGTGTTTATTAATTCACAGTTTAAGACTCATCATTTCCCAGGTGATAATAAAGAACATGATTTATAGTGAAACTTTGTTGTGGGAATCAGTGACCAAAAAATGTTTACTGGTACAGAAATACATGTAACATGGAGGGAAACATCTTTCCATCCCTGACTTTACATTAATGTAAACACGCCACTTCAGCTAAACATTGAATTTGTCTGTGAGTTTGTTTTTTGTTACTCAAATAAACTGAAAGCTGTGCAATTTAAACTTGGATATATGGCTCAAGTGTGTACATTTCAATTTGAGAAAATTCAATAAATAAAAAAAGATTTGAAATTGTTTGTATGGATCAACCATAGGACAGTTCTCCATGAGCCTCAGGATTGAATCATGCTTCAGCCTCATGCTAAAGTGTACCTGAGCAAGATACTGAACCCTGAACCCTTGGTGCCTTGTATGCAGCTGCCTGTCCACAAACATGTCCCCATGGGGATTAATAAAGAATCAATCACTTGATTATTAAAGATGGTGATAAATTACAGGCAGAGCCCGAATTAACGAGCAGAGAAACACAGGTGGACTGCACTGTGCAGTCGAGCAGGTAACATCCAATCATGGAGGAGGAAAAATCGTTGAAAGAGGATTTATGGATGGGGAACAGATGTCTCAATAAGAACAGTGACTGAAGAGACGTCTGCATTTAGACGTATAGATAAGACGTCAGTAAATCTGCTCAGATATGTGACAGAGTGATCAGCTTCATCCTCGTTTCCAATGAGGATGAAAATGGCCTCATTCACAGAACAACACCTGGTTTGAAAATGATGAAACGTGCCGCAGAGTTCACAGTCACCAGATTTCAATCCATAATCTCCCGTCTCACCTGTGGGAGGTTCTGGACTAACACAGTCCAGACACTTAGAATCAATAGGCAAGGCACTTTATGTTGGTGTTCCCTTTAACGTGTCACCTGTCTGTTTTCCTTCTTGGGCTGAAACTCTAAAGAGACGTTTTAATCGATGAAGCCTCGACACTCGTTCCTACAGAAGCTTCAGTGCTACCTGACACAGATTTGTTTGTACAGTATGTGTCAAGGTGGAAACTCAGAATATAAGAGATGAAAAGAGCATCAGTAAATGTGAAATCTGATCAAATTAAAAATCCACATCAGCTCTTTGTGGATAGATACTGTTTTTATTTTGTGGAACAGATACTAACGTCCAGACTGAGGTTAAGAACTTCAGTGACACGCTGCCAGGAAAACGGTTCACAGAAAACAGGAAGTTCAGAGAAAAACAGAACAAAATGTCAATTTGGAGGAGAAAATTTTTATATCAGAAACATCCGATGATGCTTCATCATCAGTTCTTCATCGGGTGGAGTTCTTCCTGACTCCGCATTCTACTGTTTCACTTCCCCTGATGGGTTGTTTGCTGTGTCAGATTGATGCAAATAAAATAATCACAGATCTGCAGGAAGAGGTGTTGAACTCTGAGATGAAACTGACAAAATGCAACAAAAATACAGCAAAAAACTAAGATGTGAAGGAGAACAGAACCAAATGCAGCATGCTGAACTGTATGAAGAGGTGGAAAGTAACTGTACTTAAGTCCAACTCATACTTTTACTGACAGATAAGGTTCCTGGTTCATTTTAAGGTGAAGATCACTAAACTCTTAGTTTGTCCACTGTTGAAGAAAAAGTTAAATTATTCAATATTTCACAAAAAGAAAAAAAACAATCAGACTAAATAATTAGTTATGTAAACAGGAATTTCTCTCTTTATTCATCTGGTGACCCTCTGATTTGTACTTAAAGTATCAAAGGTAAAAGTACATCATGCTCAGAATAAAAAATACTGCCTGTGAGTCTATTGTTGTGATGTTTTTATACAGTGGTTAAAGAAGTACAATGATTTTATGAACATCATATAAATGACTGTAACAGTACTTTAGTCAAAATGTTTTATTTATTTATTTATATGTCACTGATGCAGCAAATGAAGGTGAAACAAATGTAAATATTTCATCAATTATATTGCCTGAGTTTTGTAAAAAGTATTTATGCGGAGTAACTAGTAGTAGTAGTAGTACAGTTTACTCAGGGAACTGTAAACTGTACCAGTACTAACAGTTGTACTGATGTGTACTCAGTATTTTGTGATTGTATTCAAAGTCAATTTGTACTATTATAAACACAGTTTTTGTTTGTTTACAACATGTGTACCAAGCAAGTATAATTCATGTATCAGTTTTTTTCCAGGTCCCTGCTGCAGTGATCGTTCCCGTGTCCTGCAGAGCGGTGATGTTCTTCTCTTCCACACTTTCACTTCCTGGTTTTATTCTGACAGAGCTGCTGCTGCTGTCGCTGTGAAGCAGGACTCTTCGCTCTTCGTCATCTTGTCACTGCACCGCAGGACGAAACACTGCACCACCTGCAAATGGTGAGAAACCTCTGTCCTCGGAAACAGAAAGAAATCGTAGAGACATAGAGAAGCGTGTAGTTATGTCAACTCTAAATTCCTGTTATTAGTATTTGTCTTTGTTGTTGTAAAATATATAGAGCTGTTGTCTAGGTGGGAGACCTGTAGCTCCTGAAAAGATTTAAAATGTCTTAAAATTACAAATTGTATCTTGTAAATAATGGACAAAAACATTCAGCAAAAAGTTTATATGTTGCTGCTGAAAATCAGAAACCATTAAGAGGACTTTAAAGTTAAGAATTGGTTAAAGTTTTATGAAGTTTCAAAGGAAATAGTTAAAGTTACGTTTAAATGTTTGTTGAATTTAATTTAGTTTTTGGATTAAGATAAATGTGACGATGCAAACAGAGTTAAATGTAAAATAACAAAAACAACAGATCCGTGTGCAGTGAGGCCGAGTTGAAAGTGTTCAAACGTGGATGGAAACTTGTGCACGGTCTCTGTATCTGTGTGCAGGCTCCCCAGCGGCTGAGCTGCAGTACTGCACTGTTGCTGCTCTTGGTCCACGTCGCCCCAGTTGTCACACAGACGTGCGGGGGAAGCCCAGGGATTCCTGGGATCCCGGGGACCCACGGGCCCAACGGCAGCGATGGTCCCAAAGGACAGAAAGGAGACCCAGGTGAGGTTTCTTACTCATCTTCTTTGATGGAAACACATATGTGTGATTAAATCCAAGGCTGGGACTGAAAAGTGAGTTGGTGTGAGAGATAAAACGTGCTTGAAGCTAACAGCATTACCTCGTGAACAGGTGAGTCAGTTCAACCAGTCAAAGGCCAGAAGGGGCAGCCAGGCCTGCTGGGCCCCCCAGGGCGACCTGGCCTGAAGGGGGATGTCGGTCTGCCAGGGCGTCCTGGAAATCCAGGCCGACCAGGGGAGAAAGGAAGACCCTTCATCGCTGCAGCCCAGCAGAGAACCTACTTCTCCCAGAAACGGATGATATCACAAACACCAGATTTGGACACGGACATGATCTTCAACAGGTCAGAGACACGAGTCACAGAGCAGTGGTGGTGTTCAGTAAGATGTTTATGATGCTTGAGGGGGCTTCACTTTCCTCCAGGGGGGTCTCACTCTCCTAAAACAGGGGACTCAGTCGATCAAAGTTTGAATGATGGAGCAGCAGCTGTGAAAGAATCAATACAAATTGACACGTTTGCATAAATCTCCCTCAGTGTGATTTTACCGGAGCTGGAGCCACAGTTTCAGGGAGAGTCGCTGCCAAACGGCACGTTCACCTGCACCATCAAAGGCGTCTATTTCTTCACGTACCACATATCAGCAAAGAGCAGAGTGAGTCCGTTTGGTTTGTTACATGAGCAGACGTTTTAATTTAAATACATTTAATTATTGATATTCAAAACAAAATCAAAAACCCTTCTGTTGTATTTCTATGATCTTCTAGGTGTGTCTGAAGCTGATGAGGGGTGCTGAGGCTCACATGATGCTGTGTGACAATGCTGAGGGTTTCCTGGTCACCTCCGGCTCTGCGGTGCTGCCGCTGGAGGTCGGAGACACGGTCTCACTGCAGGCGACCAGGTTCAACACCATGGTGACGAGCATGGGCAGCACCAGCCACACCTTCACCGGCTTCCTGCTCTTCTCCACCGCTTAAATCAGCACTTACAGACAGAATCACAGACTGTTTTCAAAGATTTAGAGCAAATAAATGAAATAAATGAAACAGAATAAAGACAGAATGAACAAACGCTGGCTCAGCTGCGGCTTGTTGAACACTAAACAACACATTCTCTACTTTAAATTACTGATATCACATCTTCTTATATGGAATTAGAGCATTTACACTTTTCAACTGTTCAAGTGCAACTGAGCAACTTTCACAGGGATGATTTGGCACCGTGTTCTGACCCAGTATCTACTTCTTACAAATACTGTAGTTCTACTCCATGTTCAAGGTCATCATAATCTAACTTTCTACTATTCCCTGACATCTCCCATTGTGTCTGTATCTGGCTGCCACGTTGCATTGATTAAATACTTTGGTAGAAACTTTCTGTGTAATGCCCCTTTAATTGTCCGTACGAGCAAATGTAGTGAGTAAGATGAAGATGAAATATTCAAATGATAAAATATCTTATTCCATAAAAACACACCATCCTGCTGCTCAAAATAATCACAACTCAGAATCAAATATAAATAAATCTGCCACTGAAAATAGACGGCTCTGAGCACTGTTTGCTGTAAACTCAGCTCTTGTCTACTGAGAGATGGTCAACAGCTTTAACTCAATAAGAAAAGAAATTGTATATATCAGACTATCTTAATGTTAATAACATGAGGTTTTGTGCAACAGTAATGAAAGTACTTGGCGGAAGTGTGATGGGATTAATATTACGCATCAGAAATAAAATATTTAATGTTGTGGTGAGGAACATTTCCTCCAGTGACTCACTGTTTAGAAACACTGAGGTATCAGGTGTGTGCAGATGAAATGACTCTCTGACTGATAGCAGGCCAGGAGCTCATTAATTATCCACCACATCATATCAGGTTGTTAGTTACTTAACCTCACAGCTGCACGGATGGTAAACAGACAACAGTGCACCACGGATTTATCTGCTGCATCTGCACAATTTGTCATTTTCATACTAAACATTGCTCTTTTTGTTGTTGTCTGACATCTTGCACTGTTGTTCTGTGCAGGAGGAATCAAATCCATCAACTGCAAAATAATGAATAAATAAATAAACTCACTTTAATGCAAAGTACCAAGAAATACCGTCCCTCCTTTTGTTACAGCAAACATTTAATATCATTCCCACAAATTCAACATTTTTAATGAATGAACGAATGAATGTTATAAACAGATAAACAGAGAAAACGGCATCTGGCGTCTGATGGGTGAACTTCAGCCCAGTGTGTCGGTGGCTGATGGGATGTTGAACACACCGTTTCTAGCGTAGAAGGTGTTCTTCACCACGGACGACCTGGCACGAGATGGAGTTCTGTAATCCAGAGTGTAGTCTCCTGTGGATCCAGGTAGACACCGTTAATCTGGAGAAAAACTCTTCTAGTCTAATGAAATATAGTATAAACACCTTCTGAAGCTACGTTCTTATATTGTGTTCAGCTCAATGCACCCACTGACCCCTACTGTCCATCCTAACAACTAGTGACACCTGCTGACACAAACGAGGAAGACAGAGCTTCTCATCTGGTTTTACTGTGACGACACTCTGATAGCTGTTTATTCTTTGTCAGATGTTCTTAATCCCAACCCAAAGATATGTTGTAGTTATTAAATTCCACCAGGAAACAGGAAGCTGAGCAGTTAGATGCCAGGATGTGATGACATCCTCACTGAGTCGTGTTTTTATTACATTTATTAATTATAAATTAGGATTTAGTATCTAACATCTTCTAACATCTAACGTCTAAGTAGAGCTTCACAGAGCCACTAATTAAATTATACAAATCGAGATTATGTGGTGACATAGCAGGTAAACAGTGTCTCCGTCTTACCCAGCCTCCAACCGTACTCCCAGGACGAGAGCAGGGGAAAGTCAAACTTCTCCTCGGGTCTAATTTGGCCACGTCTCTGCAGGTACAGCCCTCGTCCTCTCCCCTGCACAGAGCGTCTTTTCAATATATTTCAAACATATTTTAAAAATACATTTGGCATGAAGACAGAGGTGCTGACCAGTATTACTAATTACCAATATTGTTATTAGATTATTATTGAATTGATTGGTTTCTACTGTTGCTGTTTAAACCACAACACTGCCCACATGGTGAGAGGAGTCCCAATAGAGAGCCTGTCTGGTCTGAGGTGAAACCGGCCTCATAGTGGGGGCCACGCTCAGCCCCCCGTCTGCGTCCACAGACAACACAGGAGGATGACGAGGAGGAGGAAGGTTGCTCTGTTTCTCTGGTGTCCTGGTGAGAGGAGGCAGCACAGTCCTGGTGGGGGTGGGATCAGTGTGTGTTATACATTTACTGATGGGCGTGATAAACACATACATAACGTGAACACTTTGACCTGTGCAGGTACGTGTGTGTCGTCACACCTCACTGTCGGCAGACTCACATGAACGCCTCAGAACGAGCCACAGCCCCCTTGTCCAGCAGGGGCTCCATTAACTCTCCAGCTACTCATCAACTTTATTAAATCTACCTCGACTATTATTTTCTGTCTGACTCTATTGTAAGAAGTTGAGTCTTACTTTTTTAAATGTAATGTTCAACACGAACAAGATGTTTAACATGAGTGAAGTGACTCACCTGTCTGCAGGCGGCTGTGCGGGCTCCCTGCTGTGGTTTTGCGGGTTAGAACAGGGTGGATAGAGCTTGGCGTAGCGGCTCTTCCAGGCCAAACGCGTCAACATCTCCTTCTGAATCTGCTCTCTGTAGCAGTTCTGGCTCTGAGTTGTCAGCAGGTGTCTCATCTCCTGCCGGCAATGATAAGACATCTCATTTAGCTTCTGAGCTCCCTATTTCAACTTACACCTGTTTATCTTTAATAATATTGAAGACAACACTGAACAAAAACTTGCGCAGAGAGTAGGAAAAACACTCTTAAAGAAAAGTAACAGCAGATGTGGTAATGTGCTTCACGTACACAGAGGAAAGCACCAATTGAAAATTCAGTTTGCATATTGTCTCCTATCAACAGCCGATGTTAATTCATCCAAGCAACGACCCTGAACATATTCTAATCTTTACCAGTTGTTATAAATTAACTATCCAACTATTAACCATGACCATCCAGGTGTGGCCAAACAGAGAACAGCCAACGGTTTGAAAGGCACCAGTAAGAAGTATCATCAGAAAGTTTTCAGATCTAAAAATCGAAAGGTAATTATACACCAAATAAAAGGTTGTTGTTTAAAATGTTTTTAAACAATGTTTTTAAACAACTTCCAAATGTCCATGAGGAGATTCCTGTTTCTTCATGGATGAAACACATCTCCAAAGCCCTCAGTAGAAAACGTGGGAGCCTTCACACACTTTGGACTGAAGTGTGTGATCAGTAAGGGTTTTGTTGACATTAGTGAATCTATAATGTTATAAAAATAAAAATGAAACACAACCACAAACGTAAAATATAAAAACGAAATAAGTCAGAAGCAGACTGGAAAATCCAGCATTAGCATCCAACAACTTAGAAGTTCATATCTTCTGCATTCATGAATCAAACAATTGTTAAATCAAAAATATCTTTGCTCACCTGTGGTATACTTCTGTGCAGCGCTGTGCAGGGTCGTGTGCTTACTGTGGTAATGAGCCATGGATCAGGTAACACACTGTAACACAGGGAAACACGAGACGCACACACTCATAGCAGTCATTCCACCACTACATACCATTAAAAACTGACTCATATCTCTATTAGTATATACTGTGTGTATATATATATAATATATATATATATATATAATACTATTGTATTAGCAAGACAACAGCTACTTTCAGTTTAACTTTGCTAATTAAATGCTTGTGACAGGTTTAAACACTTCCTCCACATCTTCCTAACACTAAAATATGCTTCTATGAAACCAACAGCTCAACAAGTCCAACATGTTCACGGAAATACTGAACAGAATATTTTACCAGATATAAAAATGAAATTGAGTATATAAGTAAACTTAACCCTCAATTAAACTCTGAATTAGCAAGATGGCTTCAATTATCATAATGAATGTTCACGTGGTTTATGTTTAAAAAAACTTAAACCTTTTAAATAATCCAACTGAATCTACAAACCGAGTTTATGAAAAAATGTCATGACGTGTTCAATAAGAAGTGCAGTACAAAGAGCATAGAGCTCCACCCTCCACCCTACGTGACTCACCTGTGAATATAACAGGAAGCACAGCGTATGGATTGTTAGAGGATACAAACACCAACGAACACAGGCGGAGAGCAGCTACAGGAGACAACGCTGGGAAAACCTTATTTAAAAAGGAAAGTACTGTCTTTGTTATTTGTTCCTGGCATCTTTCCATATTCAGTCTGGGAAAACATGGCCTCTCGAACAGAAGAGAATCTCACCTGTCCTCTCTGCTGCCAAATCTTTAAAGACCCGGTCGTCCTGTCGTGCAGCCACAGCTTCTGTAAAGACTGTCTGCAGGGAAAAGCACGTGAGTGTCCAGTCTGCAAGAAAAGGTGTCTAGTTATTAATCCACCTGTTTGTTTGCAATTAAAGAACCTGTGTGAGACCTTCTTACTGGAGAGAGGTTCGAGAGTTACACCAGGACCTGAGGATCTCTGCAGTCTGCACAATAATAAACTGAAGCTCTTCTGTCTGGACCATCAGCAGCCGGTGTGTCTTGTCTGCAGAGATTCAAAGTTACACATGGGCCACAGATTCAGCCCCATCGACGAAGCTGCACAGGATCACAGAGAGTCGCTACGGAAATCCCTGAATCTCTTACAGGGGAAACTGAAAATCTTTGAACAAGTTAAAGGAAACTGGGATCAAACAGCAGAACACATCAAGGTCCAGGCCCAACACACAGAGAAGCAGATTAGGTGGCATTTTAGGAAGTTTCACCAGTTTCTACGTCAGGAAGAGAAAACAATGATCACTGCTCTGAGGGAGGAAGAGGATCAGAAGAGTCAGATGATGAAGGAGAAGATTGAGGCTCTGAGAAAAGAGATTTCGGCTCTTTCAGTAACAATCAGAGTCACAGAGGAGGAGCTGAGACCTGGAGACGTCTCATTCCTGCAGAAATACAAAGCTGCAGTGGAAAGAGTCCAACAGCGCCCCCTGATGGATGATCCACAGCTGGTTTCTGGAGCTCTGATAGATGAGGCCAAACATCTGGGTAATCTGAACTTCAACATCTGGAACAAGATGAAGAAGATGGTCTCCTGCAGTCCTGTGATTCTGGATCCAAACACTGCTGAGCCACACCTCTTCATGTCTAAAGATCTGACCAGTGTGAGATATGGAGAGAAACAGAAGCTTCCAGAAAACCCAGACCGGGTTGTTTTCTACCCCTCTGTCCTGGGCTCTGAGGGCTTTGATTCAGGGACTCACAGCTGGGACGTCGAGGTTGGAGACAACACACACTGGAGAGTTGGTGTAGCAGCAGAGTCCGTGGAGAGGATGGAACAACCACAGTCTGGATTATGGAGAATAATGTTCCATCTGAATGAATACACAGCACGTTTCACACCACATCCAGCCACTGTTCTGTCCGTGAAGAAGAAACTCCAGAGGATCAGAATTAATCTGGACTGGACCAGAGGAAAACTGACATTCTCTGATCCTGATACTAACACACACATACACACCTTCACACACACTTTCACTGAGAAGCTGTTTCCGTACTTCAGCACTGAAAATGAACTCCCCCTGAAGATATTACCTGTGAACGAATGTACAGAAAACAAAGTGCAGCACAAGAGTTGGTGGTCGTTTAGGTAAATGGTAACTAATGAAATGATCAAACTGTCTCTGCTTTGTGTGAATGGAGCAAACTAAAAACTTGAGTGATCAGATTTTCATCCCCTTAATATCTTAATAGACACGATACTATCTTAGAGATTCTGATTTTTATCCTGCAGCTTAAATGTGGCTGTGATCAATGTCTAGTAGAACATTTAATTTTTTTCCTTTTTACTGTATTTGTCAGTGTTTTGTCGTCTGTTTACAGGGTTTTCTCCTCATTATTTTGTCGTTTATCTATGTAAAGTGTCTTAGATTGTCTTAAAAGGTGTGGTATAAATAAACATACTGTTAATGGCTATAGTGCTAGTAATAGTACTGTAGTATCGTTAATGTTGTAGTTATTAATATTAGATTCAGATGCACGTATCCTATCATCATACAGATACGGTGGAGGTTTCTGTTTTGTTTCTAAAGCTTAAATTTAAATAATAATATATTGTTATTTTAAATTACATATGATTGATGACTATTTTTATTGTCTAAGATAAATAAACATGTGATACAGAACTTGTCTGTGAAGTATTTTCAAGCCTATAGAGTTTAAAACCTTTTTAAAAGTTTAGGTCAAACATGATAATAACAGTGTAACAATGGGGTATTAAATTATTATCCTGGTATTAAACATGAAAATGTCATAATAGCCTGGTTTAAGTATCAAATATGTCTTTAATAGTAGAGTGACATTGAGTTGGCAACAAGTTAGTTACAAGCCTAGTACCTACTGTACAAGTCTGTGGGGGCAGTGCTATGATCTGGGGCTGCTGCAATTGGTCAGGTCTAGGTTCAGCAACTGTGCCCAACGAATGAGGTCAGCTGACTACTTAAATATACTGAATGACCAGGTTATTCTGTCAATGGATTTTTTTTTCTCTGGTGGCATGGGCAAAAAAAATAAAACAGATGAAAAATGAGCAACTCTGGACGGTAATAAATGTTGGGACACTGCAGAAGCTGATTGAAAAGATGTCACTGTGAATTTATGCAGTAATCAAATATCAGTGTGTAACTTTATTTTTTTGTTTTTGTGTGTCATTTCTGTAGAATAACCATGAAAAAGAGCTGTAAACTGTCCCAGTTTCATGCATATGTCGTACTATACCAAGCACACATGGGTAATAACTGAGCTGTAAAATACTTAATTACTTGTTTAGACTGTTTTTCATGTTAATATCTGCAGTGATAAAGATTGATGAATTGAATGGACCTTAAGTCGTGACTGTAGTTCAGGTCAAGTTAGCAGGGACACAAGTTTAAATCTGAAAATCCAAAGAATATATCAAATGAATTTCACCCAAACATGTTTCAGTGGATACGTTGCTGAGAGACACAAAGGACCAGATGTAAAACACGAGCTAATGTTAATTAATTTCCATTTTTATTTGCTTATTCATTCAAAGTAAAATAATGTGGTGCTGTAGTGAACTCACACAAACTCTCATGTGTCTGCTCCTTTACACTGTTTTTAGTAGGTTGGATATTTGTGTCTGCTGATTGGTCTTAGCTAGTAAAATAACTATATTTATGTTTTTAGATAATTAGCTTCGAAAGTCAAAATCTGGGCCAGAGTACATGTTCATGTTACCAACTGAACCACATTTAATAGTGTTTAAAATACACTTGAGTAAAGAATTTGAAAACCTATTTGAAGTGCAGTACTCTCTTAGGGAAATAACCAACACGGTTATTTACTGTGTATTTCTACCACCTGTGTAAAGGTTTTTGGTAGTTGGTTTGGACTCATATAGCTGTGCTGATAAGAACGTCAGCATTAACAGTAAGCTGTTGAACTTGTCCAACTTCTAACTGTGACTCATACCTGTAACCTGCATATTTCCGTGAATACCTGGGCAATAAACTGTAAGTGCAATGCAAAGCTCCACCCTTTCAAACTCAAAGTACATGAAGTACAGGCGGCACACAGTATGTGAAGGGACGCTGTGATTTACCCTCAGAGCAAAGTCACTGCTTTCACAGGAGAACAGCAATAAGAGAGACCTGGAATATATGAGCATGAAAAGTGGGGAAACGTTTGGGAAAATCTGATCTGAGACAGGAAGTACTTTCGAGCTCTGTTACCGTGAACTGTCTTAATATTTACTCAGAGGGAAAATGGCTTCCAAGAGAGAGGAGGATCTTTCCTGTCCTGTTTGCCTTGAGATTTTTAAAACTCCTGTCGTCCTGTCGTGCAGCCACAGCTTCTGCAAAGACTGTCTGACAAGATGGTGGAGAGACAAACGGCTACAGCAGTGTCCGGTTTGTAAGGAACATACTTTACTAAACGAGCCACCAGTTAGTTTGGTGTTAACAAAACTGTGTGAGGACTTCTTGCTGGAAAAAACTCATTGCTCTCTCTGCAGTCTGCACTCAGAGAAACTCAAACTCTTCTGTCTGGACCATCAGGAACCGGTGTGTCTTGTGTGCAGGGATTCAAAGAGACATGCTGACCACAGGTTCAAACCTGTGGCTACAGCTGCACAAGATCAAAGAGAGGAGCTGAAGAAAACCCTGAAGCCTTTACAAGAGAAACTGAAGCTCTTTAAACAGGTTAAAGGAAACTGGACTCAGACAGCAGAACACATTAAAGTCCAGACCCAACACACAGAGAAGCAGATTAAGGAGCAGTTTAAGAAGCTTCACCAGTTTCTACAAGAGGAAGAGGAGGCCAGGATCAGTGCTCTGAGGGAGGAAGAGGAGCAGAAGAGTAAAGAGATGAAGGAGAAGATTGAGGCTCTGAGCAGAGAGATATCAGCTCTTTCAGAAACAGTCAGAGTCACAGAGGAGGAGCTGAGAGCTGAAGACGTCTCATTCCTGCAGAAATACAAAGCTGCAGTGGAAAGAGTCCAACAGCGCCTCCCACTGGATGATCCACAGCTGCTCTCAGGAGCTCTGATAGATGAGGTTAAACATCTGGGTAACCTGACCTTCAACATCTGGAACAAGATGAAGGAGATGGTCCGTTACAGTCCTGTGATTCTGGATCCAAACACTGCTGATTCAGAACTCATCCTGTCTGAAGATCTGACCAGTGTGAGACGTGGAACCAGGCGAGACCGTCCTGACAACACTGAGAGATTAGACCTACACACTGTCCTGGGCTCTGAGGGCTTTAACTCAGGGACGCACAGCTGGGACGTCGAGGTTGGAGACAACACACACTGGAGAGTTGGTGTAGCAGCAGAGTCTGTGCAGGCGAAAGGAGACAGACAGTCTGGACTGTGGAGAATACTGTTCTATAATGGTGAATACACAGCACGTTTCGCACCACATCCAGCCACTGTTCTCACAGTGAAGAAACTCCAGAGGATCCGGGTTCATCTGGATTGGACCAGAGGAAAACTGACATTCTCTGATCCTGATACTAACACACACATACACACCTTCACACACACTTTCACTGAGAAGCTGTTTCCGTACTTCAGCACTGAAAATGAACTCCCCCTGAAGATATTACCTGTGAACGAATGTACAGAAAACAAAGTGCAGCACAAGAGTTGGTGGTCGTTTAGGTAAATGGTAACTAATGAAATGATCAAACTGTCTCTGCTTTGTGTGAATGGAGCAAACTAAAAACTTGAGTGATCAGATTTTCATCCCCTTAATATCTTAATAGACACGATACTATCTTAGAGATTCTGATTTTGTTTTAAAATTTAACATTATACCATCAATCCTATCATTTATTTTGGCTAAATCGCTTATTATTGATATTTGTTGAGAGATTATAATTATGTGATTTACTTAACTTACACAGGCTGTGTTGCTGATTGAGTTTTTTTTCCTGTATACATGAATTTAGCCTCACTTACTTACAAAAATGATGGGACATGTAAAACTGAATAAATTAAACAGTCACCATAAATGCTGATAGAGTGTATTTATTTAATTCTACAGTGGTCTTAGAGTAAATTTGTTGCTTTGCTGTAGTTTTTAGTATTTGTTGTTTCATCTGTTGGGGACGGTTTTCAGCAGTGATGTGTTTACTGTCATGTAAAAAAAAGGTACTAAGGTACTAGAAAGTCCAAAATAATAGTTTTCTCTATATAATAATATTTTTGTGAATAATTACTGCATTATCATCAAGTATAAATATATATATATATTTATTGGTAACATATATTATATATTATATGTGTTCATCCATCAAGGTGCAAACACAATTTTAAATTTGTAGTATCTGTTTGAGTTACTACAGAAACTAATATAATATAATACATCATATTCTATATGAGATACGATGACTATAATTGATCCAACCTAACTAAAAGATAAAATATGCTAATTAATTATTTTTACTATGAAAATGTACTACTGTGTGGAATGATTATCCATTCAGCTTTTTCCTTGATTAAAACATTAGGATATTTTTAAAGAAACAGAAATGACCACATATTAAAATATTTTGAAAATAATTACATTATGTATTTATATATTTACATTATTTTTTACCTTATTTATTTACCTTAACACTATAGAGGATTTTGTTTGTTTTGTATATTTATTTTTCCTCAGCATAACGTTTCATTTTTTACTACATGACTTTTTGTGGTAAATTTCAACAGTAAATTCGCTTTTAAAAGATCATAAAATCTAAATTGTGCCACCTTCTATTTTACAGATTATATTTCTCACCTGTCTTATTTTTATTAAATTATTTTATTTTTAGACAAAACTGGTAAATTTGACACCTGGGTGCGCGTGCACGCGGCTTCCACTCGTGAGCGCGCGTGATCGGAAACGTTTCTTGCCGTTGAGCAGGTGAGTTAAGTAGAGTCGCGTTTAATTAGCTTTAAGTGATATTATTCTGGATATTAACGCTTCGGAGTTGAGGGTTTTTATATATATACAGTTTGTTTTTGTTTTCTGTGGGTTTGTGTTGAGGTGTGACGTCTTCACTAGCAGTTTTAAACCAGTTTGTCGATGAGTAGCGCTAACGTTTAGCTAGCTTTAGCTTAGCGTTAGCTAAACTGAAACGTCTGCACAGGTGAGGCCACAGGTGTTAGCCTTCATTAACTTCCTGTTTATTTTACTACGAGTGAATTGGAGCTCTTCCCTCACTGCCGCTGACTTTTTGTCTGTAAACCCTGTATGCAGATGTTTTAAGTAATGCCATTTAACATGTTAATGTTATATCAGGTTATCTGCAGGTATTGAAAGTGGCCTTTTACAATCTTACATTTAATTTACAAGACGGTAATAGTTAGAAATGTGTCTCTCTGAATACAGTTAATTAATTACTGTCAATCCGCCAATTAATTTTCTACGTCTTAGTTAGATCCTATGAATTTAGATTCGTTTGAATATATTTATGACTGGTTTGTGCTTCTTAGTCATGGTAATATGTTTCTCTGTGGTCATTTTAAGTCTCTATTGTCATTTTGCATCATTTTGAGTCTATGTATGTGGAACCCTGACTTTCCAGGCAGCTTAATTTGCCCCATAGGGTCTGTGTGTGATAAAACCTGACCAGCACCAGTGCCTAAATTTGGTGAACTCTACAAATGATGTTCTACATCTACATGTGCTTATTATTATTTTTGTTTGTTTGTTTGTTTTTTATTTATTTCTTTGATGTTGGAAGGTACCACCTTATTATAATAACACTACTTTAGTGCCTCTTATTTCATTCCATAAGTTCACTGTTTGGGGTTATGGAGTTAAGAAAAATCTCAAATAATTAGTATAATACTGTTCTGCATCTCATAAGATCTCCTACAGCTTGCAAGTGGAGGCTCCATTATTGTCCCAGGACTATGTTGTAGCAACTTTGAGGATAACCTCTGTTGAATATTACCACACACAAAAAAAAAACAATATAATATGAATTTGTGTGATATGAATATAGAAATAGGTTTTTGTAAAAAAATATTTTAAATACTGTTGATGAAGAAGCAACTTAGGTTGTTTCTTAGTATGATTGAGGCTAATCTGTAATTTGGGAAAACATAAGTAAAATTAGATTTGAAAGAATAAACATCAGTCAGAAATAATCAACCATTTAGATAGGGATTTTATGGAAATTATAAGCAGACAGCAGTGGTTACAGCTGTTTGTATAATAGAAATATGCATATTAACCACTTTTGATTAACACATCCAATTCTCCACTGATTGAAAAATCCTTTCAACATTACATTCAGAAATGGTCACACACCTCTGTGTTCTCATCGCCATCATCCTGTAATGAGCCACATTCATAACCTGTGTTTTACTAACAACCTGTCAGTGAAGGTGTGTGTAAAGATGTTTGGTCAGGATCAGAGAATGGCTTTCTGTTGTCCCAGTCCAGATGAACTTTGATCCATTTGGGTTTCTTGTTCAAAAAGACAACATTGGAGAATTATGGTAGCAACCAAAATCAGTATTTATCTTTTTAGAATCTCCATCCTCCTAAATCCAGATTGTTGTTGTCCCTTCCTGTGAACAGACTCTGCCAGTTCTGGATCATCCATCAGGAGGCGCTGCTGGAGAGGGCTTGATGATTGAATCTCACCACCCTGTCAATCAAACAGGAGAAGGACCTCCCAGACACTCCCATAACATCCAACTTTGGGGCTGCTGTCACCTCTTTGCAAAAGAGGCGTGAGGAGAAAAAAAATTCAACAAAGTAATTTGCTCAGACTGTAGCACATCCGCTCTCCACCTTTAGAATCTCCAGACAGCTTAAGACCCAGTTTGCCTAAGTCGTTCCCCAGGCTCCGCCAAGTGTGCCGACTCCAAAAGGTCCTTGATAGAGAAAGCCTTCCTCTCAGGAAGGACTGAACCAACACAATTCCCTCCCACCCCACTCAGGTGGTAAGAAGAAAGAAACGCCTGGCCTGAGAGCTGTCCAGGGGGTGGATACTCACAAGTCTCAGTTACCTAGCATGTTACCATGTTCATAATTTAGTTCTGTTACCTCTGGATGACAGAGTGTTTAACCCGGTCTGGCGCCCAGGAAAGAGAAGCAGAGACGCGGTTCAGCAGGAGAAAGGCCGCTGTGGTCCTTAAACATGTCTCAAAAGCATTTTTCACTGTTTCACAGAATTCAATTTGTTGCAGCCAGGGTGCAGAGGGTGCAGTTAATAACACAGAAACATAAACACAGTCATTGTTGCAAAACAATTGGGTGACACATTTCTCAGCTAGAGTGGCCCTTTTGTCTCGTGTATGGGAAATTCAGAGCGAGTTATACTGCGCTCCTATACCACAAGAGGGAGCTGTGACTCTATGTATGACAGCACAAGCACAAGTTCAGGATGTTGGGCTAATGGGCTGTTTGTACATAAAGGGAGTACAGCGCTGGGTGGCCTCTCAACAAGGAAGAACACAGTGACCTCTGTATTTTTCACTTCACAACCAAGATGATCCTCCAGAGGGGGGGTGGATACCCTGCATCACCAGTGGCCGAAGGGTCTTGTATGCATTCTCTCCTATAGCTTTGATGTCCCCAACCCTCACCAAAGTACAGAAAGAGGGCTTATCAGTGATTCTTATATCTCCCTACTAGCCGTCAAAACATTGGCAGGCAGAGATAACTCGACTCCTATACTGGGATCCCGGGCAGCTCTGCCCTACTATTTTCCTGGTCGGTCGCTTCATCAGGAGCCTGCACCACAAGGTTCCTGTCTAGACAACAGGCATGGAACCTTTCCATTGTTTTGGATGCTCTGTTGATTCACCACTTTGAACCACTAGAACAGGTGGTACAAAGTTCTCTTCTGGGAACATGAGGGTGACCTTACAACCTAATCTGGCTTTCATGCCTGTTGTGTTGGGCTCATGTCCTTCAGTTGACCTTGTATCCTTCTATCCCCCACCATTCTCATCTGATGGGCATCAAGGGTTGCATATCCTATGCCCAGTTGCAGCCTTGCACATCTACATAGATAGAATAGAAAACTGTAGGAGAAGTGACCAGCTTTTTGTTTCATGGGTTTAGAACGACCTGGGAAAGCCTGTGTCAAAACAGCAGCTCTCTCACTGGATAGTGGCAGCTATTGCTTTTGCTTATAGCTCTAAGGGACTGCAGGCACCACAGGGACTGAGGGCTCACTCTACCAGGGGCCTCTCCACATCATTGGCCCTTTTTAGGGATGTCTCCATTCAGGAGATCTGCGCTGCGGCGAGTTGGGCCTCTCTCCATACCTTTGTCAGGTTCTTCAAACTTGATGTTAGAACTCCCCCACCAGCTCATTCGGTTCTTAGTGTTGGTACATCTCAGTAAGGATCAGTAAGTGACATCTGGTCTCAGATAACATCTGCCAAGCAACCCAAGAGTCAGTATTATTCCCAATGTGAGACACAAAATGAATGCTATGAAGGAGAACTTAATTTACATAAGCGTGGTTCTCTGATTAGCATGAGTGAATGTCTCACCAGACCACCCTCCTTGCTCATGTGTAGTGAGAAGGAGGTGAGTGTTTTAAATGACTGAGCATGGTGTCAACCATGAAGGCGTTCCCAATGTGAGACACTCACGCTACTCAGAGAATCGTGGTTATGTAAATAACCGGACATTTTTATTCTGTTGCTCTTATTGTTTTTTTTTTAAGATTACAAATAGGCAGTATTGGGAAACAAACATTGTATTATAGATATAACTTCAAAAGAATTTGAGTTATAGTGTGTGCTTCGTGGTGCTGGTCCAGTAGTGTTAGTATCAGATTTTGAGGATTTTTATCATGATTTTGACAGTAAAATTTAATTTTGTTATCAAAGAATAAAATAAAAGTATAACTTAATGCATGTATTTATTATGTCACCAAATAATAATAACTATAATAAATAATATACAATGTTTGTACACAATTTTATAAAACTATGGTATTCATAATTTGTAATAAATTGACCAATTTTACAATTTAATAAGTCAGAGTAGGAATAAGTATATAGTTTATATTTGTTAAATTTATGAAAGTAGTTTATTTAACAGATTGTTAACAGTTTAATAGTTTGTTTGGATGCAAATAACTGTGGGCAGTGTGCGTTTTTAGAGTTGAAGAGTTGGCGTTTGCAGGCTGCAGAGATCCTGCTAAACCTCTCTGATCTTATTCCAATAAAAAATGCCTCACTCGAGTTCTTTACCAAAGAACTAACTAGTGAATCATTTTGTGGATACATTTGATCACAAACTTCACACTCTCATGCTTGTTTTTCTGTGCATCTCTTCAGACAGGCTTTACAGAAACTATGGCTGCATAACAGAATGACTGGACCTTGATGTCATGGCAGACTGGATAGGAGAGATTCTTTTCTGATTGGTAAGCCATTTTCTGATTGTTATGTTACAGCCTTATTCCAAAAATGAATTAAAATAATATTTTCTTCAACATACTACAAAATATCTCATAATGACAACATGAAAAAAGTTTGTGTGAAATGTTTGCTAATTTATTTTTAAAAAAGTCACATGAAGCTTTTGCTTAATATCTTGTTGAATCACCTTTAGCACCAATGACAGCCTAAAGTCTTTTTAAATATGATGCTTGGCACCTATTTTTGGCCAGTTTCTCCCATTCTTCTTTGCAGTACCTCTCAAGCTTCATCAGGTTTGACTGTCAGTACACAGCCATTTTCAGATCTCTCCAGAGATGTTCACTCTTTACTGTAGGGATGTTATTGGACAGGTAGTGAGTGGTGCCAGCTTCCATCCAGACAGTTTTGAGTGTCATGGCAAAGACTGAATTTATTTTTATTTTTTCTATAAATTTGCTAAGATTTTAAACAAACCTCTTTCACTTTGTTATAATTTATTTTTTCTAGAATTTCAATAAAAATAGTGAATTTAATTCATTTTGGAATACTAAGGCTGTAACAAACATTTGGAAAAAGTGAAGTGCTGTGAATGCTTTCTGGATGCACTGTATGTATCATGGACGTTTCTGAGTATCAGGCAACTTTTGTTCGGTTGTGGAGACACTTATGTCTGGGAAATCCTAAAATGTCTAGGGATCAGATACATTATCTCAATTTAAAAAAAAACCAAAACAGAAATATACAGCCATGCATACGTATATCTTCATTGTTCTTTAGCAATTAAAATCATCATGAAACTTGATCACAGACCTGATTTTAAAGCTAAACTTTTTTGATTGAAAGACATGAAATCCAGACAATAAAAGACTGAAGTCAATCTTCTTATTTCCAGTTGAATTTAATTATCAAATGTACATCATTGCAGTGTTTAGTTTTACATTAAAACACCCATTCCCAAATACAAAATGTTTCTTTTGCCCCCATAAAAAAACAAAAAACAAACACTAAATCTGGCGACAAAGACAGATCTATCTAGGTTTCTACAGAATTTACACAAAACAAAAATCTGACATCATTTTTTATGCTCAGACCGACTTTGTTTATGCAGCAGTTGATTGTGTCCGATGGTGCTTTCACTTCAAAGAGTAATCACTGGTAGAGAAATACAGAGGATGACTGATGATTTGAACTGTTTATACTGTGAAGCAGATCAGAACTTCAGAAATGAGCCTCAAAATTAAGTCAGGCTTGTTTGTGTGAAAATTCATCTGGGAAAAAAAAGAACGGCAAAGAACCCCAAACTTAACACATAACCAAGTTGTGTTGTGCAGGAAACAAAAGTGTGAAGGCAGCTTCATTAGTCATTGATTTGTTATGGGAACACTAAATAACTATCACTATTATCTATGGGATTTTGGGAGCCAATGTTAAAGAAAAAGAAACATCAGTAGTTTACAGTTTGGCACTTCTTCATCCACACTTTAAAGATACTAACAATAAACCAAACATGGCAGCTGGTAAGGCAGAGAAACTTGGACAGGACTCAAAATATCAGCTGGTCATTTTGATGAGTGTTTCACCATAAAACTATTGATGAATCTCACAGACCTCACCGATGTTAAATATGTCACATTTTTATTTGGGCTCTGGAAAAGTGTAACCTGAAGGATTAGGCTGTGTAGTGTAATTCCAGTTATTATCTAAACATTGGCATTTAAATGTTGGCTCCACTCATCTCAATCCAAACCTTTTCCCAATCTAGTTTAACACTCTAGAAATGTGGAGATAAATATCTTATATAAAACCAGCAATCTTTATTTATCAATAAAGTATACAAAACCTGTGAAGTGCAGATTTTACCATTTCATAATTTGTCGACAGATTTCTCTTTCCTAATAAGGTGATTTCCTTACAGATCCTGTTTAAGGCCAGATTATACCTACCAGTTTGTCCCCCTGATTTACTACAGGAAAAGCATTCACCTAGTAGAGTACCAGTCTCTGTTCACAGACATGTTTAATTTCTTTTTACTTCAACTTTTAAAATCACAGATTTAAATATCTGACATTCTTCCTTATTGCAGTGCAGTTTGGCAGCAAGTTAACAAGATGTGTCAGGGCAGGAAAATCCCTGAAACATCTGATCTGGAAACAAAGTTAGCAATCAAAGCTTTGTTCAGCAACTAGTTCAATTGACTTTGTTAATTAGTTATTTGCAGTGCAACTACTGTCTCCACTTTAATTCATACAGGGATGCAAAATAGTGTATATGGACTTGTTTGTATTGCTTCATGGGACCATGACTTGGAAGGGGGAGCCTGGGATGTGGTCATCACCCCACTTGACCACCAGGATATAGTTGCCCCGCTCCTTCAGCAAGTAGCTGACGTTGTACTGTAGGTTGCCCAAATGTTTGACCATGACCTCCTCACAGGGAACCTGAGGACCGTGCACACCCACCATGAGCATGTTCTTGCCTGGGAAGACAAAAGTAAGTGAAATATTCAAACATCAGCGTTGTAATTGTTACAGGATATTTTTTATAGTTTTAATCGTCATTCCTGTTGTGATGGTGTAATTCTGTTCAATTCGTAGCTTAATGTGTCTACCTTGTTTTACAGTAGTTGTAAATAGGCCTGGAAATGTTTTGAAAAATGGGAACTGATTTCCTCGAGAATATCAAAAACTGTACTGAATATTGGCATCAAATGCCTAGTCAGATTTGGTGTTCTTGAGTGGTTAATCCTGTGATTAAATTGTTGTAAAAATTATTAATATTCCTAAAAGCAGAAAATATTGTCTTGGTATTGGAACGGAAATATCTGATTAGCTAATTTTATTACCAACACCAACATGTTTGAGAAATATAATGCTACATAATCTTGTTAATAACCCTTATTTTTATTTTCCAAAAAAATAATAATTGTCTAATAGTGTATTTCCACGGGGTGCACAAGATCTCGGCAGGCCAATGCTACCTTCCCTTCAGTGTGGATTCAAAAACTAGATCAAATTAGGTGTTTGACTCTAAACTGTTGATTATAATTTTCCTTTAGCTTCTGAAGTGTAGCTTTGTTTGTGCTTGCACTATTTACCTCAGCTGAATAGGTTCAGTGAAACAGATGATCAATTTAGTTTTGTTTGAGAATTATTTGTCATTTATCCTATAAATTAGCCAATCCTAATGAAATTGAGGGAAATCGCTTCCTTAACAAAAAACATGTTATGAGTTAGTCAAAACGCAGATTGTGTTTGCAGAACTCTTTCTTACCGGCCTTGCTGCAGTCGACTGAGAAGCTGCTCATCTGGCCCACAAAGGCCTTGCTAAGGCCAGGTCCTCGGCTCAGCACCTTGCTGGCGTCGGAGTCGCCCAGCCTGGGCATAGCGCTCTGGCTGAAACTACTGCTGGCTGCACGTACAACTGGATCCACGGTCAGGGTCGACGTCTCACTGGCATTGGTAACATTCACCAGTCGAGGACCTGACAGAAACAGGTAAAATCATTTTTTTATTAAACTCATTGTGTTAGCTTTGAAAATCTTTGCAGAGCAAGAGAAAAATCTAACAAAATTAATAAGAAGTTGCCATCCAAAAATAGGGGCTGCTCTGAAATTTGCCTTATGGGTCTCTACTTCAGTTAGTGCTCTGCTACCATTCCCCTCCAGTGATGTATTGCATTTAAGCTTTGTTGTTTTCTTTCCTGTAGGTAGTGTTAACTAAAAATACTGATACAGCGAAGCGGACAAAATACATGTAAACAGCTTTCAGCAACTTGCATTTACTGGAAAAAAATAGATAAGGTTAAAAAAAAAAAAAAGAAGCAATTAAATGCAAGTTTGATTTGACATTATACAAAAATAAATGTGACACTCACCTGTGACTTTAGCCTTGTAGGGACTGCCAGTGATGTGGTTGGGTCCTCCATATTTGATGCTGATCATGTAGTTTCCAGGTGCCATGGGAGTGTACTGCACCTTGTAGCCTTCTGGGACCTCCTGGCAGTCCATCTTCACCTTGGATGGACCCTCAATGGTCACAGCCAAGGCACCAGGGCCTGCTTTAGTGTTGTTAATGATGAACTCTGACTGGGTACCTGCAAGATAAGAAACAATTTTTGTGTTCAGAGTGTTCACCAAAGCAGATTTAAAAATCACTTTGGTTAAAGCTGGTGGATTTCTGACACCACAGTCAAATAATAGAGCAATCAAAAATAAAATAAATATAAAATAAATTAATATAACCATTTAATGTTATTGATGTACACAAATGTGGAAATCTATTTGAGACTAAATAAAGTTAATTAAGTATTAATTGCTCATTAACTCTTATTTTAAACCAAAAATACTAAACATTTACTTGTTGCCTTCATGCCATGAGTGTAAACTGAATTTTATTATTCAATTGGTATTTTGTTGGTGCAACATTTTAAATGTATTATTTTAGTATGTTTTAAATTATTATTTGTGGCACACAGAGTTAAACATGCAGGCAGGTAACCCACCTGTTGTGCCTCTCTCCAGTCCAGCTCCGTATGCTGAGACTAGACTGGCATCTCCGGTCTGTCCTGGCTCCCCAACTCTGACCTGGAAAGGACTTCCTGGGATATGAGAGCCGTTGAACTTGACATCAATGGTATGGACACCGTTTTCCCTGGGGATGAATCTGATTGCGTATTTGTCTGGTGGACAGAGCAGATAAATTTGTTACGAACACTGTCAGAAGAGACCATTCTTCTTAACAGACAGAGAGAATTCAGACAGCGACTCTGTGGCTTTTTGTTTTTAAATCGAGTTGCTACATGTCGCTTTAAAAATCTGAATAAACACAAACCTTTCTCCAACTCTGTGACAACACACTCCTCCAGAGCTCCAGAGGGGCTATGGACTTTTGCCTCCATCTTGCCCTGAGCACCATTTAGACGCACTGCAAAGGATGCTGGGTGATTCACCTTCAGACCAGATTCCTGTCCGAAGATGTACAGTTCAACAAGGCAGAAAATACGGTAACACAAATCACTTAAAATTAGGAGGTTTCTACTGTTCTATTCTGTATTCAGTTTCCTCCATTTCTCTGGATATTGTCTTGACTGTTTCCTACTCTTACCTGAGCTCCTGTTGGTGCAGCTCCAGCAGACAGAAGCAGCCACAGTGTAAAAAAGGAGGGTTGACACTTCTCTACAGTCTAACACTGTTCTAGTTTTTATAATTACAGTATAACCAGCATTTCATTTTAAATTTACCTTAATGGTATATGTTCTATGCTTTGTATTATATCCATAGTGATACACTAAATTGAAACTTAGGATGTTTTTTGGTCAGTAAGTCGAATTAAATATCTAGAAAAAAAACAAATCAACATACTTTATCAGACTGATGCAGAAATCCTGCAAATCCAATTATGGCATAAAGCAGTTCTTGTCATTAAGCGGCCAGCCACACATATTATTATATGTAAGTAAAAAGTCTTTTGGCCAAATTCCAAACTTGCATCTCACAGTATATACTATTCTATCCTATAAACACAAATGCAATATTCTTAGGACATACAAACACAGCTGTACTTAATCTGTTCAAGACCTAAAACTGCAGATTCCAGACAAAATAAACAGGACAGCAGGAAGTCTGCTGTGGCCCTTTTCTGTCTACTGTAGCTATACAGCCAGGAGCTGATGATGCTGATGATGAAGATGGTGTTAAAAGCCTTTAAATGAAACACAAGAGAAACACCAGCAGTTCCACACTAGATAAAAAAAGGGATGACCAGAGCCAGGCAAAATGGTGGAGGGAGGTAATATTTACTGACCACACACACATTATATTCATTCTGAACTGTCTATTTGAAGAATGACTGTGTTAATTTGACATTTTGTCATAACAGAAACATGATTGAGTGTCTAAAAAGGAAAATATTAATTGTAGAGTCTAAATAATTATTCTGTACATGAACTGATGTGATCTTTAACAAATTTAATAACTGATTCAGAATTTAGTTTAAAAAAATGCTGATAATTATCTTTTCTTAAATCTGAGCATATGACGCTTTTCTGTGAAATGTAATTCAAAATTTTAAAACCTTTGAGCTTTGGGTGACCAAAAAAATTAAAAGACATAATTTGGAGTAATTAAAATTGTAATGTCATTTACATGTCATTTAGTCACTGTAGTTCAACGTGTCCTAAATATTTGATGGAGCCATTTTTGCTTAAACCATTTCCATCTCTGACCCTATGTTTCCTTTACATTTAGTCATTTGGCAGATGCTTATCCAAAGGGATAAAGGAACCATACTGAAGGTAGGCCACAGCCGGGATTCGAACCCCGGTTTCCCTCATGGAGTACTGCTCTGTTAACACTACACTTTTCTATCCTTTAGCATTTGTGTTGTGCTAAACTGTCAAATTCACACAGAAACAGCCTCTTTGCCTGACTGTGGTCACATCCTGAAGCCAGTTGCATAAAAAAAATAATAAACTTCAATTCTTGAACCTGCCTGTACAACTGCAAGGGTTCCACTGATATGAGCTACTTACGGCTGGTGCTGAGACCACTGTTCAATATCTGTTTAATTTAGAAGAATCTAAAAGTGTCAAGTCTGTTGCAGACCGTCAGACTCACTGATGTTTCAAAATAGTACAGTCGGGACAATTTTGTTTTAGGCAGCAGCATCTAAATATGCATTGGTGCTACAGTGATTACTCACTACAAATTCGACCAATATGTAAATAGAGAAACGGTGTGCATTTGGATAAAAACTCAAACCAGTTCAGAACCCTCATATCCTTCTTCTTGTCCGTATGAAAATAAAATCTCTCCCTACTCATCAAATTTTTATGCAACTGTGCCCCAGAGCCCTTTAGCAAGTGAGGGCTGTGTGGAGGTGTCTCCTCATGCCTCACCTGAAGGCCGGTAACAGTGAGGCGGCGGGCATCGTTCACCGGAGCAACAACAGGAACCAGGTAGGGGCTGTCAGGTATATGCTGGTCATTAAACTTCACTGAAATTTCATAGTCACCTGGAGAAGAGGATGCGAGAATGTAACTCAGAATGACAGAGATGCATTAATGTGCAGCCAACATGTAAACTGTGTGTTTTTTCTATACCAGGCTCCTGAGCGATGTATGAGACGCCACAAGATCCATCTTTTCTGTCATCAAAGGAGATCTCCGCCCTGCTAGGTCCCTCCACAGCGATGGACAGACCACCAGCTCCTGCTTCTCTCGTCCAGATACTGAACTCAGCTGGTGAGAGAGAAAATATAGGTAATATAAATAATAACTGCAAATCTACAAACATCAGTCCAGGCCTTCTCTGCAGCTGCAGAAGGATAGTATGCAATATCAAGTAGAAGACAGTGGTGTATTATGATTAATTTATTCAAAATGCATTTTTTTTAAATTTTACTAAAGTGCTACAGTTTAAATGGTAACAGCAAAATATTTAAGTCAATTCGCTAATAATGCAGAAATGTAACCACCAAGAAGACTGTTGATGTGCCCAGAATGTGACCATGAGATTAATCTAACTTTTTGGTATCAATATAGGTCAGCCTTGTAACTGTCTCCTATTGTGCATATGTGTACCTGGCTCTCCTGCCAGTGCTCCCTCCAGTCCTGGACCTCCTGCTCTCACTTTGGCAGCCCCACCCTCTCCCAGTGGCCCCACAGTGAACTGGAAGGGGCTGCCTGGTACGTGGACACCCCTGTACCTCACGCTCACACTATGCACACCCATCTCTTTTGGTACGAAGCGCACGCAGTAGGTGTTGTCTCCCACAGCAACCAGCTCAGCAGGTTGACTGGTTCCAGATGGGGAGGTGACCTCAGCAGTGATGTCCTGCAGGTCTATCGCTGCAAAAAGAGATAGTGATTTTTTTTTTTTGTTTTCGTGTTCATTTACATAACTGAATATTAACAATTTCCTGTAACATTTTTATCACAAAGCTGTAGTTAATGCTGAAGAACTAGTGAAAGATGAAGAATAAGATGAAAATAAGAAGAAAAATGAAACAATAGCCGGTTGGGAACAAGTAGTAATAGAGAAGGTAGGTTATATACTGAATTTCAATATATTTTTCCATGTCTAGTATTCAATACATTAAAAAAGGCTTCTTCATTCTTTTTTTAAAATAAAGTAAAGCTGAACAGCTGTGGTGGATTCTCTATCTCACACTCTCACAGAACAACTTAATAAACATGTTATGTAGCAAACTTTGTATAGCCAACCTCTCCAATTTATTTTCCCAGGGCTAACACGCACCCTCTACCCCAGCATTGCCTACTGAGCTGCCGGTATTAACGACCCAGATACCCCTTGCTGCCCTGGCTCCACCCGTTAGTGTCAGACCAGACAGGCCAGAGATAAGGCGAACATGACGAGGAGAGAGGCTCTTGTTCTGGACAACAGCAGAGGAAGAAACTCTGCGAGCACCAAATCTTCCAGACCACCAGAGGGAGCAGTAGGAGCGGAAGGTGGCGTGAGAGAGGAGCTGAGGAGACAAGACCAGGAGGAACCAACTAACTGAAGGAAGAGGAGGGTAGAGAGAGGAGTAAAAGAAGAGGAGACAGGAGTGATTTCAGACAGTGTCAGAAGGAAAAGGAGAAGAACCTAATGAAGATGGGGAAGAAAAGAAAGTTTTTTAGGATACAGCAGAACATTAAAGAAGAGAAGGTGAAGAAGAATATTTACACAAGACGCAGGATGTCTGAACCTGCTCTGTCCAGACATGTAGACACTGTGACTGACATCAGATTAGTGGGGTAAAAAAGAATCTGTGTGTGTTTACCTGGAATTTTTAAACTGAGGTCACAAACACTCCCCACGCTGGCAACAGATGCCGCTTTCTGTCGTCGGGTGATGCTCTCCCGGATACGACCCTCACCGGTGACCTGCACTGTGAACGGACTTCCTGTTGCCAAACACACAAGATGTTTTCCATTATGATTCATTAAGTCCCTTCTTTTCCAGTTTACACTATTTTTTCCCCCGTAAGTGTAAGCTGTGAAAAACTGTTGGCTTTACCTGGAACATGTTCCTCATTAAAGCGTATTGAGACGATGTAGTTTCCAGGTTCAGTAGGACAGTAGGTGACTCCACATGTCCCATCCTCAAGGTCCTCTGTTTGGATGTCCACCTTACTGGGACCTTCGATGGACAGAGCCAGACCGCCATAACCTGCAGATAAATACACGAGTACAGCTATGTGAGTTGACACTGTCTGGGTAATAACAGCTGGATACGTCTTTTTAGTAATTGGTTCCCAAATCTTTGTAATTCTATCAAAATAAAATTTCATCAAATATAACTGTGGCTGCTGAAGCTCAATA
The DNA here is from genome assembly GCF_900324465.2 of Anabas testudineus. NCBI lineage: Eukaryota > Metazoa > Chordata > Actinopteri > Anabantiformes > Anabantidae > Anabas > Anabas testudineus. The sequence continues at coordinate 22,383,458 of NC_046614.1, read as the reverse complement.
TACTGACCAGCCTCCCGTGTGTCGACCACGAAGCTTGTGTTGTTAAAAGTGGTCCCCTGGACGAGGCCATCGCCGTGAGCTTTGACCCGACTGGCATCACCAATCTCAGCCTGGACAACCATGATGGTGATGGGACTGTTGACGACATGACGGCCATTCTTTAGGATGCTGACCAGGTGTTCACCCACCTCCCGTGGGATAAAAGAGATACCTGGGGCAGGAAGGAGAGAGTGTAGAAGGGGGGAGAAATGAGGGTGGAAAGAAAAAAATTAAAAATATTGACAGCGAAGATGAATTAATTTATATTTTTAACCATTAAAACATGTATTTTAAATTGTGTATGTTACCAATATGGTTGTTGGGCATCCTCTTCAGCAGACAGGGCTCGTCACGTCCCGATGGTGACCTGATGCTGGCCGTCAGCAGACTGAGGTCTGTCTCATTGATGTCCAGAGAGAAATCTGCTGCCGAGCCCAGTTTGACCTGAGATCGCCGCTGCTTGTCCTCTGAAACACAAACACACTGAGGTGAGACCACACCATGGAACTGTAGCAAAACCCAGCTGTTATTTGTTGAGTCTGTTAATTTGTTTTCGTCCGTGTTGACTGACCAGTGATTCTTGCAGTGAACGGGCTGCCGGCGATGTGATCGCCATTGTATTTGACCAGGATGTTGTAGTCTCCAGGTAGAGTGGGGAGGTAGCTGACGCTGCACGTCCCATCTTTGTTGTCCACGCAGCTGATCTCTGCTTTAGATGGACCCTCAATGGCCAAGTCCAGACCTCCTAGATAGACATACATAGTTGGTGAGACGATAACATTAATTAAAAAAATAAATAAAAATGAATTCATCTGTTGCTGATGCTACTTTTATGCTAACAATAAAATGTTAATGTCATCTGTGTACCACAAGCAATAGCACTGCAAATACTACCACCACTATAAAACACAGATTTTGCTGTTATCTATTGCTATTTTTGTACTTCTGTTAAGATTAAGAATTATTCTTATTGCTGAAAGATTTACTATGTTCCAGCTTCTGCAGGACCAGAATTTCCTGCTTGTTTTTTAATACACTGCCTGCCCCAAAAAGTCACCACCTAGATTTAACTAAACAAATGGGTACAAGCCTTCCATTGGATAATTACTGCATGGATGATTTTGTCATGACAGCTCACTATCAGAAAAAACTACCAGCTGCCCCCACCCCCCTCCCCTCATACCTTCAGAGGCGTCCTCAGTGTAGACAGTGAATGTAGCCAGCTTGTTGGCAACGCCATAGCTCAGACCAGGACCGTAGGCTGTGACACTGGGACTACTGATGTGGTTCACGTAGAACTGAAGAGGAGACTCTGCAACACACAATCAACAACCATCCATGAGGCAGAATGCCAAGCTGCAGTTCTCCATCTGGACACCAGATGTCATAATTTCATGTACCTGTGTTAGTTTGCGTGTGTCACTCACCTGGAATGTGTGTGCCGTTGTACTTTATGCGCATCTCATGCAGGCCGGCCTCAGTGGGTGAGTACTGTACTGTGACTGTTCCATCCAAGTTGTCTGTGATCAGTGGCTGAGCTGATTTACCTGAAGGCATGAGCACCTCACCTGAGAGAGAGAGAGAGAAATAAACATTTACACTTTTCTTAATCGATTTCTGCTTAATATACAGGGTGTTTGTTATGGATCATCAGGGGCAAATCTGCTTGTTTCTATTCACTGTCCAGCACAAACAGGTCTACATGCAAAGGTCAGGAGAAAGAGAGGCTTACTTACAACCCCATCACAAAAGTGCAGTGTCTGCCATATGCTAAGCAACATCTGGGTAAGCCAGAGTGGTTTTGGAAATGAAGAGAGATTAACTTAAAATTGAGCTCTTTGGCCATAATTATGAAAGATGAGCAGCACTTTGGTGAAAACACTCTGCCATCTGTTAAGCATGGGGTGAAAATATTCTGCTTTGAGGTTGTGTGGCAGCCAATGGCAAAAGAAACTTTGTGCAGACACAGAAAAATTGATTCTATTAAATATCAGCAAATTATGTAGGCAGGCTGCCGCCAGTAAAGAAGATGAGAACAACAGCACAATGATCCAAAGCAGACTTAAAAATCCACCATGATTGATTAACAAGCTTTTCAACAGCCCTGACTTGTACATTAATGAAAACCTTTATCATGTGACAATATGGCCTACAATATCGAACTGTTGCAGCCTGTTCTGCAAATTAGTGGAAGTATTTCTGCTGCTTGCCAACAGTTGAATTACAGTCTAGTGACTTAGTATGATGCTACGGTACAGCTATTTCTTCTATTTTTAACTTTTATTAACTTTGTGTCTCCTTATCCTGTAGTTGTGCTTCTTCTGGTGCTGGTAGTGGCCCTTACAACCTGCCTAGGTGTGTTGTCCATTGTCCAAGTACTAGACATACTTGTCTGCCCTAACAGATCCAGGTAATTAAAGCTTTAGTTCATTTTTTCCACACCTGTAAAATATGAATTAGCAGATAAATATGCACACTGAGTATTGATCTGTGTCTTACCAGTGATTTCTCCCTTCCTGAAGGAGAAAGGTATCACCATGTCAAACGGTCTGAAGCCACTTCCATTAACACTGCTGCCCACTGGTTTGTAGCCGTCTGATGTCACCTGGAGAAGACAGACGCAGATGGACACAGACTTTAATGTGCCATTCAACAATACAACAACTTCCTGTCGTTCTCAGCGACCTGCATTAAAAGTGTGCATCCAAGCCCCGCCCTCACAGGGGCTTCCCTGCAAGTGTAGTGCAGCTGTGCAGGAAGGAGGGAAAAAAGATGATGATGATTCTGTGATGCAGCCACAGCGAGGAGGAGGGGGGACAGAATGAGAGCGAGACCACCATGGAAACACCTCTGGAGAGGAAAGAAAAATCCTCAAACACCCTAGTAAAACACCTTTATGTAATGTCAGAAGTTTGTTGTAATCCGACTGGCTGAGGCAAAGAGAGAAGCGATGACATGGGCGGGAAGCAAAGCGATTGAGCAAGTAAACTTAGGAATGGAGAGAGATTAGATTTTATCCAGCAGCCATTCACCTGCAACAGAGGAGCAGCGTGTGTGTGTGTGTGCGTGTGCGTGTGTGTTTAGGAGTACCCAGGGCTGGAAGCCAGCTCCAGGGGGAGCAGCCTTTTCCTGTTGTGTTGTCTGCGCTTGAATTAGTGGTACCTCATCAGTAGCCTGAAGAGATGACAGTAAGGATTAACATCTGGCCACACACAGTTTGATTTTCCTTTTAGTACTGTAAAAAGTATTTTATTCATGCTCATAAGCTACTGTACACTGCCACTTGAAGTAAACTATATGTATTCATCAACATACAGTAAGGAACTGGAAACTAAAACTATTAAATGGGGAATTTAATTTGTCACCATCTTAATTCTAAATCTGTAAAAAGATGTTTCATTTAGTGGAGTGAGTCAAAAGAAACTTTGGGTTATGAAACCGCATCAGACGGGATAAGAAAACAAATGGGAAGCACAGTTGATACATTGAACACTAAAACTGAGATTAATGGTTAATCTGCAACCAACAATCTCTCTTAATGTTGTTAGTAAAATTTCAAGAACCAGCTGACAATTGCAAAATATTAAACTGTTTAGAATATATAGTAAAGTTAAAGGAGACAATATTAAAACACACTCATGGGCCTTTAAACACTGAATCAGTTGCACAAACTGTAATAAACTAAGTTTTTCCCTCTCTTACCATGACTTTGAAGGGACTACGTGGGATGTTTTCTCCACCAAAGCGGACGTAGATGACGTAGTTCCCGGGTGCTGGTGCCGTGTAGAAGATGTCGAAGGTGCCATCTTCGTTCTCCAGCACCTCAGCCTCCACCTCGCTGCCATCGGGCTGAACCACCACACAGCTCACCTTCCCCTTCCCAGCACCCTTCGCATTAACCACCAGGCCCAGCTCCTCACCAATAGCCACTGTGGGACCCACACCGGGACCTGTGAGGAGGACATTTTATTTTAAGTACCACATTTGTATTAATTTGAACTTCTTCCATGTTCTTATTTGTCTATTTATCTGTGACAGGTTATTGCTGGTGACGAACCAGTAACTGTGCATTTGCTGGCATCTCCACTTGCTGTTGCACGGACTCTGTAGGGTGATGCAGGGATATCGTCACCGCCGTACTTTATGACAATGGTGTACCGACCCGTACGATCAGGGATGTAAGAGACCTGGTATGTACCGTCACCGTTGTCATAGATACTGGCTTGCTTAGGTTTACCATCCTGGTCCTGAAGGTGGAAGGAGAGAAGAGAAGAAAGGAAAACAGGCATGAATGGTGCCTCTTTCATCTGTGTGTGTCAATATAAGTGAGTGTGTCTAACTGACCGTAATGAGCACGCTCAGTTGGCCCTGGCCAGCGTCTTTGGCATCAATGCTGAACTCAACAGGGAAGCTTGCGGGGACCCCACTGGTCAGCCCGGGGCCGCTGGCTCGGACTTTACTGGCATCATGAGTGGGCAGAACCCTAAACTTGAAGGGACTGACGAGAACAAAGACACAGTTACAAATACTAAATAAGAAAACTGAATGTATTTATCAGTGAACTTTTCTGTCCTAACTTTGTGTGTTTTATTGTTGTTTTAATGGAGGAACAACATTGGGAAATTAGGCTTTGGATATAACTGTCACGTTGTTCTACACTGCAGTACTGCTATGTACCTGCGGGGGACATCCTCATCTGCATACTTGACAGCGACATTGTACGGTCCCTCCACTGTCGGAGTGTAGGACACTGTGTGAGTCCCGTCCCCGTTGTCCGTCACCTCCACAGGCTCAGCGATGCCTTTAGGACCTGTGACAGCCACAGCCAGCGGGGCCACGCCGGCCTTCCTGCAGTCCACAGTAAAGGACTGTGGGATATTGGCCCTGACCCCTGACTCTACACCAGGACCAGACACCTTGACCTTAGTGGAATCCACCACATCCTTCGCTGGGACCTTAAATGGACTTCCTAGAAATGGTTTACAGTGCAAAACCAAAGGTTAAAAAAAAAAAAAAACAGATCTTCATGATTGTTGAAATTACTTTTTTAAACCAACACTACCAAACGTGTCCTAGATACTGTTTGAGGATTTTCTGTCCTTTAAAGTAATAGCTGGAGAAAACAATCTATATCAGGTGTCAATTCAGGTGTTTAAAGATGGAAAATTCTCAATTTTCAGACATTAAAGGAAAAATACTTTCTAGAATAATGAAGAAAATAAATGGTAGGTTGAATGATTACACAATAACATACAGTTCAAATACTAATAGTGGATCACTGCTATCCCTACTAAAGCTACAGCGATTCTCTGTCTTATATCTTTGTAGTGTTTTACTTAAGTTAGATCTGGTTTGTACGATCTCGGAGCTTTCTGTACCTGCAGCTGATCACTTCTCACAGCACAGCCATAAACCAACAGCTGTCTATGAAAGGTGTTGAACAAGGAAACACGCTGAGCTTTTCATCAACAAAGTCAATTAAACTGAGCTGTGGCTTTTAAACTTTACGCAGTAACTTTAACCACATCTTTAAAGATCACACTGAAACACTCGACACGTCTTTTATCAGCCAATAAAAATCTACATCTTTTTAACATTAAGAGCATTTTAACATCAGCGGTTGTTTAAAGGCAGAAATAGGAGCACAGCCAACAAATAGTTGTAAAGGGGGTTTAATGACATTAGAGTGCCTTCAGGAAATGAACATATGTGTTATATATAACTAACTTTGGACCAACACAAAGACCAGTCCTGATAATCAGAAACAACATATGACTTGAAAAACAAAATGTCTCACCAGGAATGTGCTCTCCTCCGTAGGTGATGTTGACGTCATAGAGGCCAGGGGTGAGGGGAACGTACTCTACGCTGCAGCTGCCATCTTTGTTGTCTTTGCAAGACATCTTTGACTCTGATGGACCCTCCACAGTGATGCCGAGACCACCAATACCTGCCCCTCTGTTAAGGATTCAAAATCATTAATAGTAATTAGATCTTCAGTTTTAGTTTTTTGTCATAACATTCAATTCAATGTTGTTTGTATAGCTCCATAGAGAGATTGATCATCATCATTCCCACAGAACAGATTACTTAAAACAAGGTTTGAGAGGATTCTGATGTGTAGAATTGGACTCAAAGTTGCTAAAACATAAAATATTTAAATCTGGACTAACAACAGTCTCTGCCCTTTTGCTACCTCGTGATGATGTTGAAGTTGTTAGGCTTGTCAGTCAGAGCTCCTTGGAGGCCGGGGCCAGTCGCCACCACCCTGCTGGGGTCACACCCCTCTACCACAGAAACCCTGAACGGGCTCTTAGGAACCGGGGTGTCGTCATACAGAACGTGCACACTGTGGACGCCTGAAATACGCACCAGCCAAAGAAACGGGCAACAAAATAAAGTTACAACTTCATGATCAGTGTTGTCGAGTTGTGACTGATTAAAACATGCAGGTTCAGGTGTGTTACCGTTCTCAAAAGGAGTGTACTCGACGGTGTAGGTCCCATCGGCCTTGTCGGTAACCAGATAGTCTGTGAGCCCTCCAGACGGGTTCCTGACTTCCGCCTTCACGTGGTCCCCTCCTCGCCGGGTCAGTGGACTAGCATCCACTGTGAACTCTGTGGTGGCTTCTCTAAAAACAGCTGAAGGAGAGATGACAGAAGGCATTTACAGGCATTTCCATATTGTGACTAGGGACTGTATATACAGAACTCGTCAGACTGGTCGGGGCAGGTCTAATACACTACTGTATATACTGTTGTATACTGGTTCCAGTGTTTATGGGGCTTTACCTGTGCTAGAGACTAAAACTAAAGCTTTTTAAAAATATATCATCTGTGTGCACAAAAGGCTTGTAGAATCATACTGCACCTTTTCCCTCCACTCCAGGTCCAAACACTTTGACCTGTGAGGTGTCCACAGCAGGATCCACCATCACCTTAGCAGGGAAACCCGGGACGGTCTTTCCTCCGTACTTGAGCAGCAGGGTGTACATGCCGGAGGTCAGAGGAACATAGGTAGCCGTGTAGGTCCCATCTTTGTTGTCCACCACCTCTGTCTTAGCTTTAACACCTGAAACAATTTGTATATTTAGTGGCAGAAATTAAAAACATTTTTAAAACTACAAATAAAATACTTTTTGGAAGATTTGCTTAAATTTACTTAATAAGACACAGTCCAAGTGAAACATATTTTATTTTATTTTAATGTTTTTGTTCCAGTGTTAATGGTGGTGGTTAATTCAATGAGAATCACACAAGTACAGACTTTTGTATCTGCATAAATTAATTTTCTAAAAATAAGAATGCAATCTAACAGGGACTCAGGACTGAGTGTTACCTGAGCCTAGAGAAGCCCCAGTAGGACTAGTTGGTGTGGACTCTGGTACGGCCTCCAGTGTGAGTTGTCCTGGTCCGGCCCGGGTACAGTCCACATTCACCACACTGGTCTCTCCAACCTGCACAGATGGAGTCAAACATTATGCATGTATGGAAATGACTGTGTACAGTGAATGACAGTATTACGAGACCCATGAGTCTGAAATCTGTAGCAGATCTAGAAGCTTTACTGTTGGAACAAAATGTATCATCTTTAATTTAACAACACAAATTAAAACGTTTAAAAACCCATTTTATATCCAAATGGGAAAAGAGAATGTGCTGCTTTTAGTCCAGGTCTCATTAAACTTCCCAATATTAGGTAGATAAACGCAGAAACAACCACTGATAAAAGACTCTTACCTTGGCTTTCTTCAGGCCCGACCCTGACACCACCACTTTAGTGGGGTCAAAGGGCATCTGGATGTCAGCTCTGAATGGCGAGCCTGGGATGTGGACCTCCTCAAACAGGATGTTAACCAGGTAGTCTCCAGGCTCAGTAGGCAGGTAGGAGACAGAACAGGTCCCGTCTCCGTTGTCCGAACACTCAATCTTGGCCTCGGTCGGCCCCTCAACTGTCAGGCCTAAACCTCCGGTGCCGGCACCTTTGGTGTCGATGGTGAACTCTGCTGGATTCCCCACCAAACCTCCTTTAAGACCAGGACCAAACGCCTTGACCTGAAGGAGGAGATGAAGAAAACATGCAGCAACTTTTACTGCATTTTCATTTTCTGTAAACATTATTATTTTCTATTCTTATGTGTTTTTATGTGAATCCTGAAAATAAATAAAATGTCTAAATAAATAGTTCTTTCTACCCAAGTGTGTGTGTATAGATAGAGAGAGTTGCTGATGTTACCTTGCTGGGGTCTGGAGGCAGCTGGGCTTCCACAGGGAACGGACTGCCAGGGATAGGGTGTCCGTCGTAGGACACGTTGACAGCGTAGACCCCCTCCTCTGTGGGGGTGTAACGAACCAGACTGACATCTGCTTTACTGGACTGAGGCTCCACTTTACAGGGCACTGACCTCTGACTGGGACTCAGCTACAAACAAAAACGCAGCAGAACCACATAGTTTTAATATGTTTTCACATTTATTGAATAAGTCCAATTAATTTACATGAACGCATCTCTGACACTCACCACTGCCACCTCCAGGTGACCTTGACCACCTGCACCCTTGGTATCAACCTTAAACTGCTGTTCCTTAGCAACCTCCACTCCTGAAATTAATATTTAATAATGTAGGAATGAGTTGTTTCAAAGCCGCTGCACAGTAAACGGCCTAAAGCACAGAACGACTGGTGTCTTACTTCCATCCAGGTTGTCCACAGTGACCTTGCTCAGATCCAGAGGGGCAGCGACACCGACTGTAAACGGGCTCTTGGAGATGGGATCTCCTCCGTACGTCACCGAGACGGCCATCTCACCCTGCAGACACACGTAGTATTCAGATCAACAATTACTACATCTGGTAAAGGAAGCAACAAACGAGCAGCTGCAAACTGTGATAATTCAGGGTCATGGACAAAAAGACAGAACACACTCTGTTGTGCATGTTCTTATTTAACACCTTTGTGTGAACATGTGTGCATTTCACATCCATACCTGTTGCGCAGGTGTGTATTTGACAGTTTGCGAGTAGTCGTAGTTATCGATGATGTCAAAGTCTTTGACAGGAGAGGAGAATGAAACATCCAGCGGTGCTTTTCCAGCTCCTTTAGTCAACACTGTGAAGTGAGTGGGTTTACCGCTCTCTACACCTGGACAGGTCGAAGGAAGCGAGTCAAACAGCAACAGTCACATTTGAAAACAGACATTCAGTGTCACACATTATGTGTTGGTGTGTCTCACCGGTGCGAGCCAGTCCAGGACCCTCTGCTTTAACCTTCGATGCATCATGAGAAGGATCGACTTTAACTTGAAAGGGGCTCTGTGGAACTTCCTGTGTGAACATATAGACAATGAAATGCCTCAGAGCAAACAAACACCTGAAATGAACGCTGTAAATATTCCAGCTGTGTGTGTTTGTACCTTGTCAGTGAACAGGACTTTAACAGTGAGTCTTCCCGCAGCAGGAGGGACGTATTTGACAGTGAATGTGTCATTGGCGTTGGGGATGATGTCAAAATCCACATCAGCCTCTTTGTCACCGACCATGTTGGCATCACATTTGATGCCTACGCTGACATCACCTGAAAGAGCACACACACACACACACACACACACACACACACACACACACACACACACACACAGCTTCATTGTCTGCTTCCTGCTGTTCATTAATTTCATCTGTTCATGCAGAAACATTTTGCCTGTAGACTCACACAGGTTCTAACGTAAAAAAACATGCAGCACATTGTTTCCTGCTGCAGAACTGAACCATAGTCGAAGCAGAGGAATTCAGAGCATGAGAGGAATGACACAGGAAACAAAGTCAAACAACAGAACCAGGTCAATAACCATTCCCCTGAGTCCACACAGCCCGTTTGTCTAGTAGAATAATCTGCACACTGTATGTTCATACTGTATACCATCCATAAAATGCTGCACCGATATCATTGCTACAGTTCGATGAGAATATTTTCAGTATCAAATCCTTTCTACAGAGCCCCTAAAATTCATTTTAATCTTGTGCACACAAACTTATCTTGTGGAAACAAGTTGTTTATCTGCATGATAACAGCCTGCTAAGCTTAGTTTTGAAGCCTAAAACTCATCTTATGGAACTCCTCTAAGCATCAAGCTGGTAAATATATGGAAAAACATAGTAATGTGATGGGTAATACAGAGAAACTACTACTGAAATCATCGACCTTCACCCATAAATCTAACAGTGAATTATTGTTGTGAACAGTTTAGCAGCAATTGTGTCCTTTCTAAGAAAGTAGGCAACTAATTCATAGAATCCCCCCCTCTATTATTCACCGTAGTATGTTGTTAAGAACCCAAGTGTTTGTTGTGTACTATGTAAAATAAGTTGCCTTTTCGTACATATGGGAATTACTGTTTGTGACTGCACCCAGTTATAAATGGTTAATTTAATAATTTACCTTATACTTAAGCAGGAAATGTTTTCCTCTGGTGTCTTGGTACAGTAAATACTGGGCATGTTGTTGTAGATGTTTTTACAATTTATTTAGTAAGTAAGCTAAAACTGTACTTAAAAGTGAATTATTCTGCAGAATTAATTGAAGAAGTCAGGCTGTGTTTCAACATTCAATCCTTTTTTGTATGACAGAAATTAGTCTGTAATACCGAAACATTCTTCATATTACAACTGTTTTGAACATCACTGATTAGAAGGAATCCAATCAGTGGAGGCTCTAAATCACAATAACAAAGCTGACTCTAAAAGTATATACTGTTTTTGTTTTAGTAAAATATACAGTCACTTCACTACATTATCAGCTGATTATGGTTTGGGTCTGCAGAGTTCACTCCAACATCAGTTCTCTGCTGCTTTCCAGAGGACAACCACTAATTATTGGTTATTTAAAAAAGTATTGGACAAGTTCAAATTTGTGTCTGATGATGCTGCTGCTAGATGAAAAGTCAGATGAATTTCAGTGCGACTACAAATCATCCTGGACTGAGCTGGACCTCAATGCGTGTACACATTTTGTATTGCAATCTGTCCAATAGTTGTCCAGGAATATCACTCAAAGCCAGAAATGTTAATCTCACAGCGGCACTGCAGTAAAAGCCAGGTCACATCTGAAGGAAGAATCAATGGACATGAACCTAATTTCTCTGCAATCCATCTTATTGTAGATATTTTAGTGTTAGATCCACCAACAGATGGACAATAAAAGTAAAACCTGTTCTTTTATTTATCTCACCGATGAAAGTGAGGGTTATTTTTTGTGTTTTCGTGCTTAGTTTGTGAAGGCAGACAATCAAATATGTGTGTTGCTCTACTCAGGAGTGATGAATTTCCTGTCAGAATGTTTCTGCCTTGAGATCATTGCCAAGACATACCAGGGGAAAGAGTGTGTGTGTGTGTGTGTGTGTGTGTGTGTGTGTGTGTGTGTGTGTGTGTGTGTGTGTGTGTGTGAGACAATATAAAGGTGGATGTTTGTACACGGCAGAATATAGACTTCTCCATTTTCCTCACAACATCAAAAGTCTTTTAAGACCTGGTTTTATGTTAGTATTAGGTTTGGGTTTAGTTCAGGTATTCGGGAGCAATCCCAACTATAAAAAGATAAACATGATGCACGTGTATTACCGTCTCCAGCTCCTGAACAGTCTACGGTGAAGTGTGTGGGCTCGTTGGCCTTCAGACCAGTTCTTTCCACTCCAGGGCCAAACACCTTCACCATGTTGGGGTGGCTGCCTTTACCCACATTCACCTACAAGTACCGACAAGACATGACATCACTTGTTTTAATCAGTTTTGTTATTATTATTGCAAACAAACTCTGAATGCGGAGTACCGCAAGGCTCTATTCTAGATCCACATTTTTAATGTTTTGTTTTCTCATATGGCTTTATCTCAAAATAATAAAAAATATATAATACAACTATAAACAACAGTTTATGTACTACATTTCTGTTTTTTATGAGCCTGGCATATGTCATCATATCTTTTTTTAAAACACAGATTAAGATTGTATTATTCAAGACAATAAAATCCCTATTTATAAGGTAGTCATCTGTTAAAAGATAACATTACACTGAAGTTTGAAATGTGAAATTAAAACTAATATATATTGAACAAATTAAAAGGACATTTATAAATCCTAAAGTTATGCTTGTCAGCATACTCTAAAGAAAATAAACAACACAGTAAAACATTTTAGTGAAAACTCGAAATTTATTTTGAAACCAATTTAATCCCCACTTAGTGAATATAAGCAATTTGATTAAGATGCGTCAGTCAATGTGTTGGTTACAGTTGGATGCAACAATGAAAGCATTAAAAACTGCCTCTGTACAGAAACTACTTAACTAAATTAGTCGAAGCACAGAAGGAATTTAAGTTTGTTTATCAGCTGTCTCTCAGTTTGTGTTTAATGCTAAAAACCAAAGAGCCGAAGTTTTATATCAACCTAACTCCAACCACATCTCATCTTAATCCTCACAACCAACACTGGAGAGAATTCAAACACTATATGTATGAAGAACACTATATGTTCACTATACTTTGTGAGGTATATGTAGTATAAGAACTAATTCTTACTTAACACACAAGCATTAGCCAATCACAAATTTTTCTAAAGAGTGATCAGATACTGCAATTGCACAGATGCCTCTAATGAAGTTCATTGCAGATTTTAACAGTTGAACTCGAGTCAAAATCCAGCTTAGAATCTAGAAACTGTATAGATTCCACTGCATTTAAGCAAATTTAAAATCAAATTTCAGGTGTGACTGAGCCCATCTGGCTGCAAAGAACTGGAACAGTTTTGGAACAATTTTAAAAGATCTGTGAAACGGCACATACATTTTTTACACTATGATCAAACAAACCCAAAGTTACATGAACTTTTCTTCCAATGTAGGTTCTTTACCATCTTTACCTAAAGACAATGTGTCGCTGCTGCATTCACAGGTCTGGGTGTGATCACTTACTTTCTTGCACTTGTATCAACATTACAAGCTGGAGAAAGATGCAGTTGGTCCCAGACAGGCTGCTGCAGCTCACAACAAGCCTTTTTAATCATCAGTGACATCAGCCATAAACCTAGTACAAACCTCTCTCCACTAGCAGAAATGATTTATGGACCAGTAGAAAAACCTATAAGCTATAAGAGCAGAATGCGCTCTTTGTCTGCGAATCCTCAGAAAAGCTTTGTGCTTTTATTTATTATTATGATAAAAAACTCTTCATAACTGCATCAACCCATCATGTAACGCTGTCATCTCATAAAAAAGGAATGTTTTGGCACCTGAAGCCTTGTTGGCACTGCCATAAATTCCTGAACCTATTGGCAGCTTCTCACCTATAAAACTATAAACACCTGAGACCAACAGAGACAAGAGAAGACAGCTGATAGACAAAGACAGAAACCTGATAGCACTTACTTCAAAGCAAACAAATCGAACTAATTCAAACACAAATTAATAATGGTTACAGTGAAAAGACGTCATTATGTTAGTGCACATTTCAACGGTAAAATGAAAACCTTTTGTTGTAGCTGCTTTTTTGTCTTTTACTGAGCAGATTTAAATAAAATAATAGTGAGGAAATATAGGATGGTAGATTCTGTCGTCGCACATGTACAGTAAAAAGGTTTTCATTTGACAAGAACATTTATGCTGTTAAGATGACAGCAGCACTTCACTTATCTGAACCTCTCACGCTTCCCAACTTGCAAGATAAAACATAAAATCTGGTATTTTACCAGAATATTAAGGGTCTAATTATTTTTTGTATTGTATTGTTCATTTCATTTTATTTTTTTACTTTTTAATTTAAACGATTGGAAAAAATGCAGAATGCAAACCACTGATCTCTAAGTGCCTCAAAATTCATGTCTTCATGAATGACACGTGACACGATATTTAAATTGTGCATTAGTTGCCATCCACAAAATGCCATTCATTACAGTGGCATTACATCTACAGCTACTGGAAGTGCTTGTTTGAAGTTACTGCTCCTGTAAGAGGTCCAACCATGTATTAAATACAAACATTTACTTACTTTTACCACCTGCACTTTCAATGTTTAATGGGCGTGTTAAATAAAGACAAAAAAGATTAGAATGGTTTGTATGTTATTAGCTTAAGCACAGTGTTTTTGTTTATACTTTTCACTTGGATGAAGATCGGATCACATTTTATGACCAATTAACGCAGATAATCCCAGAGAGTACACAAACTTTATTACCACTGTAGCTGCGTTGCATGCACAGTTGTTAAAGTGGTGCAGGTATCGTCTTCAGCTGTTTGTTTTCTTAAATTGAATTTCTTAAAATCATCATTTACAATATTATTTCATAATATTATTAAAATCTAATCATTAAAGGACATTTAAGTATTTTACTGGATCATTTTTAACAATCTTTACTCTTTAAAGTCATCAGTCCAGTACTGGTTTGTAGTTTGGATCAGAAAGGTTCAGATTAGTGAAGTTCTCGTGTAAACATGTTAGATGAGACAAAAAAGGTTAGTTACAGTGCATGGACAGTGGTCATAGTGTGGAAGACACTGGATAGTGCACATGGTGATATAAAATATATGGTTATATAAAAAAACAAAGACAGTGCACAGACAGGAGGTTACAGTGTTGATGAGTATGGTTAACAAACGATTACATATAAAATGCAAACAAAACATTTGTTAAACATACGTTTTTGATCACGTAGAACACACGAGTGATAAGCAGCCGTATTATTAAACTTCGATGATCAAGTCCAGCAGATTTGATATTGCACAAAGTCAACTAACCCGAGTTCAGTCAAACATTTCTATTAAAACATAACTAAAGGAATTTTGAACATGACACTATTATAACTTTTTACTCCGAAGCATTCTGCAGATTTAGAAAACAAATAGTTTTGTCATCAGGAATAAAATCTGCTTAACAAGCCAACTGAAATGATGCATAGAAAATATTTAGATAGTATCTAGTACAGTTAGATAGCTCGTTGCTATTGGCAGTGTTTGTGGTGAATCAGTTTGTTGGTGAGTTAAGAGAAGCTAAGAGAATAAATACTTATTATAATAAACACTTTTTTTTATATAAACAGGTGAGATTATGGAAATCATTGGTGTGTGTGTGTTGAGCTGAAGTCAGGATGCTGTTAATCTATATTTTCATTAAAGTATCTGATAAGAGATGTAAAGGCACGTTTGCCAAATGTTGAACTACTCCTTTAAATGAACGAGTATTTCAGAGCGACTCAACTAGCAGCTGTACCTCTCCTCGATATACGTAGTGATGATAATCAGAGGTTTCTTTGTTTTACTGCTCACATTTTTTGGTTTAGTCAGCACCTTCTCAAACCTTTCCTCTGGAGCCGTCGGCTCTGATTGGATAACCTTGATGTGTTCTGCCTTAAATAAACCTTCTGATTCTACCGCGTTGGCACTCTCTGCCTCAACTGGATCAACAGATTTGGGCGGCACATCACTTCCTGGAGTAACAGGGTGCTCTGATTGGCTGCTTACCCTGAAAGGGCTCTTGGGAATGCTGACTCCTCCCCAGGTGACGGCCACGGTGTGTTTGAGAGCAGAGGTGGGCGTGTAGGAGCAGGAGTACAGTTTGTCACCTTTACTCTTCACCTTTACCTCCACAGGGTGACCGTCTGCGTCCTGACAGAGACAGAAAGACACAGGGAGGATTCAATGGAGCAAAAACTCCAAACTGTATAAACGTTACTGACTGAAGTAGCATCTAATTCAACTAGTACTGAAGTTGTAGCATTCTGATCCAGAGCTGCAGCTTTCACCACAGGGGATTTGCAGGGTTTCAATCAGTAGAGGTGATGAGGTTACTAAACACACAGGTCAATAAACACAGCTCTGTCAAAAAGCCTTTCAAGTTTAAGAGAGGAGGCACGGAGCACACAGAGTTCCTGCTCTGCTCTGGGTTGTTGTGCTCAACTCCACTGGGTCAACTCTGCAAATCTGAAATGAAGCCATGTGACACGAGCTGCAGCATCGGTCAGTGACGTCTGAACTTTAGGTCTTAAACTGCAGCACAAAACTTAAAAACAACGCTGTTGGACACTGACGTTTTTAGAAGATCATACTCCCTCACAAAAAACAAATGACTCGCAGCTTCTTGTTCCGCTTCTTGTCACCATTTCTTTACTGAGCCCTTCACAAATTCATCATACAGCAGCTCTGTGATCGTTTTAAAGCTTCGCGTCTGTATCGACTCACCTGAGCTGTGATCTTCAGAGGTCCACTCCCAGCATCCTTGCCGTTGACGGTGAACTCTGCAGGCTGGTTGACCACACAGCCGCTCTTCTCAAGCCCCGGCCCAAAAGCCTGGACCTACAACCGCAAAAACAGAAATTAAAATCCATTTCTGTGTCTTGTATCTGAACGCAGGTCTTGAGGACCCTGCACCGCACTCTTGTCCATGAGCAGCTTAGCATTTTGTGTTCTCTGACCTTCTCTGCATTGCTGGCGTTGTCATCTGGGACGATGAAGGCCATGAAGGGGCTGTGTTCAATGTCCTCCTCATCACAGGTCACATGGACAGCGTATTCTCCAGGCTCCGTTGGCCAGTAACGGACGTCACATGACCCATCGTTCTGGTCGTCGCACTCGATTTTAGCCTGGGAAGGTCCCTCGATGGCAAAACCTGAAAACCCAGCAGGTCTTAGGGGATGAGATACAGGAAAGAGAAGAGTTCGCTTTGGATAGAAACGTGTGAGGGTGGCAGAAATGACTCACCCAGGACTCCGACGTCGGTGCCGATCGACTCCACTACAAACGCAGCAGGTTTACCCACAACACCTCCCTCCAGACCAGGACCCCAAGCCCTGATCTGCTGAGGCCCTGCCTCTGCACCCACGGCCACTTCGAACGGACTGAAAACAACAGAGTAGAACGATCCGACTGAGTGAAGTCACACCACCCGCTGCTCTGTGGCTGCAGATGGAGGCACGACCGTGACATTCGGGTGGGGGTAAATGACACCAACAGTAGGAGCTCACCAGTGAAGCTGTCGTCACAAACAACCTGAGTACCTCTGAACTGTAACACAGTCTTCAGCCGTTATCGACTGTAAGATATGTGTGTGACTCGTCATGTGTGTTCAGATGGAAACGAGCTTCACACAAAATAAAACTGTCGGTAGAGATTTACCATCTTCATTACAGTCGCACACACACGTCGTACGGGGCTCCTACCGCTGTGAGGACCCGGACTGATGTAATGCATTCCTAGGCCCTGCTGGTGACTTTCTATCTTTCTCTTACTGTCAACAAATGCCAAACAAATACCAAAACCAACAATGAGTTGTGTTTGATCTGTGAATCCAGATTCTGATTTAGCTTATTCCTCTGCACCACAGACCTCCATTGCTGTTCTACTAAAAATGCATCAGTGAGCCACATGGTCCCACTGGATTAGAGAAAGAGCTCCGAAGGCCAAGAACAGTCATCACTTTTACACTTAGATCAATGCTCGTGTTCTTATTTTAACTGTGTTTATGTCTTATTAGCCCACGTTGGCATGTATTCTCACAACACAGTCATTAAAACTAAATAAATTAGAAACAAATATGAATCAATACATAAAAAGAAAAACATAACTTTGGGGAACTCAATGAAATCAAACAGTCATGTTTAAAGAGAGCTTCTCAAAAGGCCCAAAGATTTAAAGACTGTTTCCTCGTTGTGGGAACGATTCTGTGGGGAACTCCCTGTATGTGCTCTACTACTGTACTGATAGTATTCACACACAGAGGCGACAAAGCAAACGCGAGGCCCCGACTCAAACTGCAATTCATCCCCATGTGGATCCGACCATTCAGATCAGATGAGGTAATGCGCTGAGGTAATGCCTCGAAACATGCACAGTACACAGTTTACCTCTTCGGGATGTGCTGACCCCCCCAGGTAATGGAGGCCGTGTATTTGCCAGGACTGCTGGGTGAATACTCGTAGGAGAAGACGCCGTCCTGACTGGAGATCTGCTTCACCGGCACCTCGCTGCCCGCTGAACACAGACACAGGTGTCAAACAGAGGTATCAGGAGCAAGATCTCAGCTAAAAGGACATTCTGAACGTGGCAGGTGTAAAACTAGAGTAAATCTGATCGTCTTCTCTCACTACTGCTACAGAACCCTCAGGTTCCAGCGTCATCTCTCTGTTCAAAGCCTCTGCAGTGAGAGCTGTACTCACTGGGTCCTTTGACGGCCACCTTCAGGTCTCCACTGCCGGCATTCCTGGTGTCCACCTTGAAGTCCCCGATCTGTTTCACCCTCAACCCGGCGGGCTGGAGGCCGCGACCTGTCGCCCTGCACGCAGACGGCACGCAGGCTGGACGGACACACACCAAGTCGTGAAGAGACGTATTATGAAGATTATTACATTTGTAAGTGATGTTCAAACGACTCACCAGGTCCCACTTCCACACTGAATGGACTCTTGGGGACTCCCACCCCTCCAAAGGTCACGGTGACCGTGTGTGGACCGGCTTGAGTGGGCCGGTAGGTGCAGCGGTAGGTGCTGTCGCCCTTGTCCTCCATCATGACCTCCACACTGTTCTGGCGGCCCTGAGGGTCTCTGATCATGGCCGTCACGTCTCCTGTACCGGCTCCTAGAGACGACACGAGAAGTAGAGGGAACTTTACTCGACTCTGACAGCACAGCACCTACACTTACAGAGTCTGTGACTTCTCTCACCTGCCGTGTAGATGTCAAAGTACGTGGGTTTGTTGGCCACGTTTCCCACAGGTTCGAGTCCCGGACCCTTCACTGTGACCTTGGAGGCGTCGCCCAGCGCTTTGTCCACATTGACCTCAAACGGACTCTTGGGGATCTGCTGGCCTGCAAACAAGACCGTCACCTAGGAAAGAAAACATGAAACGATCCTGAGCCTTTAAATCAGATTTAATTGATTTATTTTAAAAACTTAATTTAGTCATTATCGATGTTTTATAAAAAGTTGAACTGAGTGAAGAACGTGACTTTTCTGGACACAACAAACTTTAAATGTGTCTAAATGCATTTTCTTTTATTCTCAGTTTACCTTGTGAGTTCCCATGACTTGAGGAACGTAGGAGACGATGTACGTCTTCTTGCTCTCGTTGGGCTCCGGCTTGAGCTGATCAACACAAACACACAGACTCATGTCATGAAACGTGTTCAAATCCTGGTTCAGGAGAAGTGTTAAAATATAAAAACGTGAAAACCACAGCAGCTCCGTCAATAAACAGCCGGGAAGACACATGTACCTCCTCTCTGCTGCCGTCCGGATGATCCAGATAGACGGTGACCTGACCCTGACCTGCACTGAATGTGTCCACGGTGAAGGTCGCAGGACGCAGCACCCTGTTCCCCGTCGGTTCGATACCTGCAGAAACAGAAACCGTCAACTTTAATCTTAGAAATAAGTTTATTTAAGTTTATATGAAGTTCACATGTTCATTGTTTTGTTCTGTATTACGTTTATTGATGATAATGTGCTAAATAATACTGATCAGTAAATATATTTGTAGGATCAAAATATCATTCTCAATAATCTTATTTAATTCAACTTATTTTTACATTATTCAAGCATTGTCTGGTTTTATAACTGCAATATTGTGCTTTGTTTTGTTTTTTTTGTCTTGTTCAGGTCTCCCATTATTCTTAAAAGATGTTGATCTGTTTCAGAACGGTCAAATTAACAAGTAAAGAAACATCTGAAGAGATTAATGAAACTATTAAAACTGGGTTCCAATGGAAGAAGAAGGTCATGTGGTCTGATGAGTCCAGATTTACACTGTTCCAGAGTGATGGTGAATCAGGGTAAGAAGAGAGGAGGGTTTATTATTACTGTCCTATTTTGAATCAACTTCATCATTAATAATCAATTTAAGAGTAAAATAACAGACCGAGTGTGTGTGGACATGTTTTATATCTAAACTATAGTTGTGAGGACATGTGAGGGTTCAGACTTAGAATTGGGTCCTCGCAATTCTAGTCCAACATGTGTGTGTGTTTTATTATATCAGATACGAGTGAGGTCCATTGTTCGGACGAACAGCTGCTCACTTCCCCACATTGTTGGACAAACCAGTGTTCCCAGTGTTCCCAGTGTTCCCATTACTGGAAACAACAGGTCACAAACACAAAAGCTTTGTGTAACTCGACAACAAGGTGACCTTTTAAAAAGGGTTTCGACAGCACAGCCCGGCAAAAAATATAAAACAACAGACGTATTAAAAATGATTAAATAACACATGAAACTATTTTTTAATAAAAATACATTAGAATTAAATCAGTACTTTAAAAAAAAAAAAAAAACACAAAATCTCAAAAGGACCAATAAGTACTCTGAGGCTACTGCAGTATTTACAAGTGCTCCTGTGATTTAGTCGAATTACTTATTCTAATTATATCAATCATTTCCCACATGATCAGACAGTTGTACAACATGTGGTCTGTACCTGGTCCATACGCTCGGGCCTTCTTGGGGTTAAGTTTGGGTTTGAGTGGAGCTCCTGGCTTCAGTTTGGCTTTAGGGAACTGAGACAAGTAGGTCATCACCGACTGTTCGTCCACACTGGGATCAATGATCTCCTCCGGAGCGATCACCTGCACACATACACACAATACGTCTCTAACCAATCAAAATAAACATGCGACCAGTTCGATGTTGAACCAAAGTGATATGAACGCCTCTCTAACGACTTCCTGGGAACTAATTTAGAACATTTCTTTTGCACATGGCTGCATCCTGTTGGCTTCAAACAAGAGTGTGTGAAAAACAAGCTTCAGTGCGTTTCCTTTGCTGTGAACAATCAGGAAACATTGACCTTTGACCTCTGGAGAAATGACAACACATAGCCGGGCTTCACGACACAGTGAAAACACAGGCAGCGTAGGATTCAAATGTCAGGTCATCTACATATTACAGTCTCAAATTTAGCGATCTATAAATTAAAGTTTCACGTCAGAGGATATCTGACCTGCGGGATGCCCAGCCACTCGTCAGCCAGCTGCATGGCTTCAGTGGCGTTCTCCACTGGTTTCACTGGATCCCAGGTCTCCCAGTCCGGACAAAGACCTAAAACCAGACCAAACAGGAGAAAAACGACACTGTCAACAACAAACAAATCTCAAAAGGAAAGTTTATTATAGAACAGTTTAATCCAAGTTACAGTGAGACATTCACAAACAATTTCCTAACACCTCACATAAGCAGCACCGATAGCTCGCGTGTGATAAATAAATAAATTAAGTGTATTTATCCAACTTCGAGTCTCGTACCGGGTGCACAGCTGTCCACCAGAGCTCCCAGCGCTTTGCCGTTCCTCCAGTCGTTGCTGAAGTTGGTGATTGGCAGGTCGGGGACTTTGTGTTGGATCCAGCCCAGCAGACGCTGTTTAGGTGTCTTTGACTCTGCCTGAACACAAAAACAACAACACTATTTCTAACGAGTACTAGTATTGGTGTATTCTTTATCTTAACTAGTAACTAAAGATAAATGTAGGAGAGTACTAAGTATTTCCCTCTGTACTGTAATGCCGTAAAACATATGAGTACAAGTACAAATACCTGAAACCTGTACTAATATAAATGTATTTATAATCATTAGTTGCAGCTGGATGTTACCTCCTCATCCTCGCCCTCCCACACTGGCATGGAGATGGAGTAGTGCAGAATCAGAGTCCAGACCAGACCCAGAATCAGCTTCAGGTTCCCATCCACGATGGCTTTAGAGTCTAGATGAGAGCAAGAGACACGTCTGAGGTCAGATTCACGTTCGGCTCGAGACAAAGTGATCAGGAGGAAAAATACAAAAACCAGAATGTGCAACAACAACATGAGAGTGAAATATTACAACTTGATTACAGCCATAAAGATTTTAATGCTGACGTCTATGTTTGCTCCACATGAAGCCTCGACCTGATTCGGCTTCTCATCCCACAGAATTCCAGTTAACGTCCGACACATCTGCTCCCAACTTACTGTGGATATAAACATGTTACCTCTTTCAGCAGAGCAGAACGGCGTGCAGCGGCATAATGTTTCTCATTAATCAGACATCACTGTACAGTACCAGCTGCTGCCTGATACCACACACACACACACACACACACGCACACACACACAATATTAGCTAATCTTCAGTTGCAGCACACAGAGTGAACCAATCCACTTATTTTTAATTCGTGACACTTTTATATCCTAATGTTCTGTTTTGTGAATGTAGAATTGGATTAAAAGTTGACGTGAAGATGGAGTGAAATATGTCAACTACTCGGCTTTTAAAAACACAGATGACCTACACTCCGTGCTGTCCTTGAATGCCTCACAAAGCCCAGACACAAAGGCAAGTCATGAAATATCAGATTTATGAGACTTCGTATTGGGTGTGGGGTCTTTTCAGAACAGTTACGTCTCACAGTCATTCAGCAGGAGAACAGGAAACATGAGAGCAGCGTAAACCTTCGACCTACAGTGTTTTTAATGCAGCGTCAGTATAGGAATGTTGAGGATGGCCTGAAGCAGCCTATGATTAAGAAATGCCACAAGCTGACAGGCGACAGGCAGGTCACACACCCACCACCACAGCCCCACCTACATGCTGGAGACTCAGGACTGACTTTTGCATCCCTTTTTCTGAACTTCACACGCCTACAGGTTGTTGCAGCACGCTCTGATCTCGACCGGATCCTGTTGCATCTCGTCTTGTTGTCATTTTAGCTACGTGATGACAGTTCAAACAATCACGTCATTCGGTAAATACACGGTCTGTGCTGCGTGATGTTGCACCACTGCTCATGTTCCTTAAAGCTTAAAACCACTAACTTTATATAAAATGTGCGGTGTTCACACCTTCACAGCTCAGTGTCGTGTTGCGTTCAGGTGAAATGAGCTGTTACAGTCTGTGAGAAACCATGTGATTCACCTGGTGAAGCTCCAGCTCTGCTGCTCTGGTCCAAACTTGTTTCAGCAGCTCAGGTTTAGGTGGAGCTTTGGGAGGTTGCCTCACCCATGGGTGACACAACACCGTAAATGACTGTGTGAGTGTGTGTGAGTGTGTGTGTGAGTGTGTGTTGTATGTGCGGAGAGGTTGCGACATGCTGCTTTCTACATTCCTAATCTCTCCCTCTCATGCCAGACTCATTTATCTCCATTTGCGTTTTTTTCCCTCCATCTATTTCAACACTCTTCACCCATTTGAACCCTTTTACTCGACGCCTGCTCGGTTTCGACGTCTCATTTCGTTCTGATCTCTTCGTGACTTTCTCTTCTCCATTTCCTCACTCCCCCCCCCCCCACTGCCATTCCTCTTCCCTCCTTTCTCTTTTCCTTTAGAGTTGCACCAACCACACCTGTGAGAGTCGCCTCTCAGCAAACATCCTGTCCGTGAGCGGCACCAGTCGGCAGCCTTTACCCTCCACACGTACGCAGCGAACACCACCCACAGCTGAGCTCAGCACTGATCAGTCGCTCTGCATGAAACTAACAAACTGCAAAGTCACACTATGACCTAGCTGGTTAGTTAAAGCATGAATTGGAAGCAAAATTAGATTCAAACCATTTCAAATAAACACATTAGAGGAACTCTGTTTACTTTAGTGTAGAGGTCCATTAAACCAGAGACGTTTCTATTTTTGACCACTCGCACAACTTCGATGGCTGAAGTCCAGTTTAAACAATGATTTTTTTTTTAAAGGTTTCTTTAAATAAGAAATGAAAAAGATGTTAAATTGTTGTGAGTGTTACGATTCATTTTTATGTTGATTATTAAATAAGTGGATAAAAATTATTTTTAGCAAACGCCTGTAAAAGGTTGAAAACATTACTTGTGGTGGATCAAAAGTCAGTTTCACTAAAAATCCATATTTTTATTCTGCTTTACTGTTTTATTATTATTTTATTATCCTGTTTTCTGGCGTCTTTTTTCAAACGGCTGCTCTCTATTCATTGAAATGTTATTTTAAACCCTAATTTATGGCTTTTTGCCCTTGAACTCAATTCAAAAAGTTCAGACACTGCATGTTAACACAGTTTTTTGAGTATCGAGGCCATCACCATGGCAGCCTATTGTTCACATAGGGCGACAATAAAGAGACAAAGAAACAGAGTGAGGGGGGGGGGGGATAAAAGTTAAAAGCATCTACTCGGATCCACAGACCGCAGCTCTCAGGTCCAGTGTCAGACTGTGTTTCAGAAGGTTTTAACTGCTCTAATAATCTGGTGCATTGTTTCCTGCAGCTAAAGCCTGATCTCTCGAACCTCCTCGTGTGACTGACTCACAGGTCTGGGTCCTAACGGTTCTGCACTCTGCTTATTTGGGTCACAGCAACGACAGCGGTCAGTTACTGAATCCCTGAGAACACAGATTTTTAGGTCTAAGTGAGAAGAACCGATGCACATTCAGGCTTCAAGTTCTGGATTCGATCCAAACATTACAGCCATAAATACTTCAGATCAGCTACCGCACACACCTTAACAGGTAACGCCAACACTATGAATCATATCCGTCACAGATTCAAAGAAATGATTGATTTTTTTAAAAACTGAATCCTGCCAAGTGCAGACTCCTGATGTTACGTAACCCTACACACACCGACCTCCTTCGTCAACTAGAGATCTGAGTATCAAATAAACCTGATCAAATGCTGACCTGACTCAGCGGGGGGCCGCATATTTACATCACTACACTGAATTAAGAGAAGGGACGAAAATTCTATTTACCAACTAATAACTTCTGCAAGAATCCTTCAGCTTTAAGTTGAAGGATTTCTTCTAGCTCTAGAACTCGACTCTTCTTCCCTCACAACAAAGTTCAACCACCTCCTTTTTTCCAATCTCAGATTTATTTGTCCTCACATTCATTCACAAAAGGTCCTTTTAATTCAGGCCGGATCTGCGTCAGATAAACTGCAACTGAACCACTAATCCTGCAGATACCTGCAGATTTGTTGACATGTTGCTATGGAGACACAACAGTGCCCAGACAACAACAACGCTAACGGGGAAGTGGGGGCTGGGAGGGTTCGAGTTTGCATTAGGAGACAAAGAATGATTGAGTGTGAACAAGGAGAAACGGAAAGTGGGAGAGGAGATAAAGCGCGAGTTTGTGTGTGGGCAAAGGTGAATCGGGCTGGAACAAAATGCCTTTCTTATCAGGCCGCCACACCCGCTGGAGGTTACGCAACAGGCCAGCAGCAAATTACACAAATACCTGCTCTGCAAACGAATAACCTACTAACCAAGTTCTAACGAGTCCAGTCGTGCATTATCAGACACGGACAAGTTTTTATTTTTAAACAGACGAAAACCAGCAAAGAACTGAATGGAAATAGTTTTTAATTCACGTCCTCTCGTCCGCTCTGGTCTACTTCCTCCTTCTTGCAGCGATACAAACACAGAATTCAGTCCAGAGTACACACACACACACACCCTGAGGTCCAGTCACACCCTGTCCACAGGCGAGAAAACCTCTGTGTGACGCGTAGTGAAGTCTTCATTAGGACAGTTCAAACTGAGCTTTTTACACATAGATGTGATGTTTAACGGTCATATCCAGCATCAACACAAACTTCCACCTACACTCACACCATCAACGCGTGACCACAAACATCCCATCTGGCATTTGAATTGTGGCGCCCCAAATATAAATCAGATATTTCTTGTTGTAACGGGAGGTTCTGTGCATCATGGTTCGATCAGAGCAAAGTGTTTTTGAGACGATGAATGAAGATGTACGTTAGAGGAGAGACAACAGACAAAGCTGAAATAACAGAACAGTGTGGCAGCACATCGGAGCTCTAATCCCACCTTAAACTGGCAGTGCATGAGCCGACTACCTTCCTCTGTCTCTTTCTCTTTTCCTTCCTTAGGAACAGCTGCTCCTGCACACCGCGACTAAATCACAGTCTCATAAACACATGTTCAGCTTCCTAACCAACAATTTACTACGGTACAGAACAATCGAAGCCTGAGGCAGATCATCACACTGATGTAAACGAACACATTACTGAATTAGCTGGAAGTTCTTAAGTCATTCAGGAGATACGCAAAAAACACTGGAGTGTACATCTGTGATGTTTGTATATGGAACAATTTCCTTTTTACAAAAACATGCAAATTAAGAAAACGACCTGCGTGAGTTCATCTCTTGATACAAATACACCACTTAAGAAAGGAAATCTCGTCACAAACACATATCACATGCTTGCACACATGCTCTAACCATGAACCACTTAAAGCATCATCTCTCCCCAAATTCTTGCACCACATACTCTAAAAGAACAACTAGCTACACATCAGTACTGAATCTCAGCAAGCAAAGGTTGAAGATGCTGCCTACAAAACTGGTCTTTGAGATAATCAGAGGTTCTGCTGTTGTAGATCTTATGACCCACACTAAGGTGTAATTGTACAGTTTTGTCCTTAAAAAGTCACCCAGGCTGTAAAAATGCTGTTTATCAATATGAACTCTAAGGTTCAAACCCAGCACAAATCATTAACTTTAACTTTAACTTTAACTAAGTGTATGAAGTGAAAATGCATTTTCCTGTGAAGCAGTCACCAGTTTCTGGTAACTCCCTTAGAATATAAAGGAGGAGGGGAGGAGAAGGGTCTTAACAGCACAGAACTAAATATGCAAAGCTCAAAGTTTATTAATCTACCAATGAAAACTGGTTAAGAGACATTATATATCCAGTCGCTATAATTAAAGAGACATTAAAAAGTTGGGGGAGGAAAACAAACTTGAAGCGGAAAAAGAGCACGATGAGGAAAGTGAACGTGGTCTCAGGAGGTACCTGCAGTGGTAAACAGGATGTAAAGCTCCCGTGTTGTTCATTCAGTAGGTTTGACCCATGATACACACACATTCCTAAACAGTGAGATCATAACAGCAGCCACCCACCCCCCAGTTCAACACACACACACACACACCTCAACACCCCCTTCCCTCCGAGGACCCAGTGGATGATGGCAAAGGAACAAAAGCCACAAAACACAGCCCAGTCTCTCAACATAATTCAACAAAGGCTCAATTTAAACAACCATAAACACACTGAGCAGAGTCAGCAGCCTCTTCTAACCACCGTCAAGTCTGTTAATAACATTTTTCACTCAACACACTGTTAAAAACACACTGAACACAAACAGCTGTGACAAGACTGCTGCTGAAAGACGGACATTTATTAGACAGATGATAAAGACGATGGTCATCATCTAAGAACAAGTCAGACCAACTGTCGGGTGAAAAGGTCGATTCCACCCTGATGAGTTTCAAATATCTGAATAAAGCCAGAAAGTTAGTTTAACTTACATTAACATTTAGTCACTTTTATCCAAAGCGACTTACAAGGTGCTTTAGGAAGAGCCGTTTCTGTTTCATGAGGTGTAAATGAAAGATTTATTTAATCTTGCAGAGAAAGTTGTGGAAGAGTTCTGTTTTCAACAGGACTTTGAAAGGTGAGAATGAGGCTGTTGAGCGTGCAGAGGTGGGTAGAAGACATTGTTCGCTTGCAGAGTGCAGTGGACAGGAGGGACTGTAGACCAGGATGAGGGAGTTCAGGTAAACAGGCAACAGTCAGGGCTTTGAACCTGATGCTGCAGCTACAGGAAGCCAGTGCCGAGACCTGAACAGTGGTGTGATGGGGGCTTTTTAGATCATCAAAAATGAGATGTGCTGCTGCATTTTGGATCATCTGGAGGAGTTTGATGGAACAGATTAGTTCAAAAACACTGTGCTTCGCTCTGAGCTGCTGATCATGACTCGTGTGTCTGGTTGTAATCAGAATCAAAACCTTTAACACATTCATGTACACATTCTAGAGGTACAACAACAACCAAACAGCAGCTAGAGTGACAGCTGCGGGGAACAGAACTGGGTGTTTAATATGGACCAATAAGAGGGTGTATTATTTCTGTCTATACAGTATTACTTGTTTTTATGTTTCATCATCTGTGAGTGTGTAGTAACATTAGCAAAGTTCACAATATGAACATAAAAACAGACAAGTCAACTTTCTCAAAAGGAAGGTGAAGAAAGACATTTAATCTGGACGTTTCCACTGTTTCCAATCATTTGCAAAGCTTCACAATAGCTAAACTAAGCTACCGTTAAAATGACAGATTAAAATCCACGTTCTCTACAGAGCTAAGGTTGGATCAGAGTCTTTCCTCGGGGCCTCATGTCGGCACTACCGAACTGTGGCTCCCGCTGATGACATCGCTGCATGATGCATCGCTTAACAGTCACATGAGTCACGAATCAGCAGCTCAGAGGGGGTGATCCCACCAAACAACCCAGATTACAGACAGAGAGAAGAAGGTATGAGGCTCGTAATGTCTTTGATTTGGTTAATGAGGGGAAAGCAAGAAACAGAATCCATGTCAGTCTCTCTCTTTAATCTGGTCACTGGTTGAAGTCGAACAGCTGCAGAGATGAAGCGAGGGAAAGATCAAAGACCAAGAAAAACTCGCTCTCATGTCTTTCAGACTTATTCACAAGATATCAAAGAAGTGAATGAACCATGGAAAAAAAAAAAGTTTTCAAAATATGTCAAATGAAAAAAGTCTGTAGAGTTTCCCAACCAGCATCTAGGGACAGTCAGGAGTTCACAGATATGTTCCCAGTCTAGATCTAAACCCCTTTTAGACAGAGGTGCTGTTACGTTGACCCTTCTTTATGAGGTCTTAGCTTATTTATACTGAACTCTAACAAAGTCAGTAGAAAGCTGTTAGAGCCGTGACATTCAACACGACATCCAGGATAACGTAGAACACACACATCTGAAATACAGTCCATACTGAGAGAGACTCTCATCCAGGATCCAAAGGTGTTTTTCAGTGACACCTGGACTTGGTTTAAGTTCTTGAAGAACTTTCACCTGTCATCCAAAGAGCTTCATCAGTTCCAGTCGCTGAACATCTTCCAATTCTCCAACCAAGTGAGTTTTTGCTACTTGTGCACGTCTACAACACGATTCAGACGCACGCGTTGTGTGCAACGTGCTGCTGATAACAGATTCCTGCAAGTAACAAGTGGACGAACATTCAATAAGAAATGAGCACGCACACAACACGTAGCTCAGCAGTAAGCAGAGGTTTGTGGCCTCCGCCTTCGCCAAACATTTGCACATCAAAACAGACCCTTCAGCATCTCCCAGTGTCTCCTTCAGTGTACGACACAAACACAAAGCACATATCCGAATGTGAAGAATCATTTACAACAACTTTGAGTCCATATTGTGTCAGAAATTCTGTCTCTTCAACACCGTACGTGCACGAGTCTCCCAGAAGAGAGAACACGTCACACAAAACGCCTCTTCCCTTTGTACATGCTGGGTTCATATGGTAAGGGTAAGGAAAGAAAATACCTCACGACAGAAACATCTTTCAAAAGTAGCCTGAGGAGTTTGTTTGTCTGGTGCAAATATAAGAACGAACACAGAGGCGACGGATTACAAGTTCCTGTCACTGGTTTCCCTCTGATCCGATGTTGGACAGTTGGTGGTTTGAGACGGGTTTTCATAGCTGGTTTTATTTTGGTGAATGCACAATGTCCTATTTGCAGGAGGGCGCTTTGTTTATACAGCTACACTCCAACATGCTAAAGTTGGGACTGTACATGTGGTTTGGTGAACGTAAACATAATGTGTGTTTATGTTCAGTGTGTGTGTCTTTTCTGAGTTACAGCCCAAACAGCACGCATACAGAAGTGCCACAGCTGAGTGGTATCTGATGCAACCAGGAGACAAAACCAGAATTAAACATATAATATACAAAAACACATCAATATTAAATTGTTTTTTAGTAGGAAGCCAGTTGAGCTGAAAGACGACTGACACAAACAAACTGCAGCAGAAGACGTGAAATCATAGGAACCACAAGAGAGCGGAGTAACCAGCACGTTACTGACCTGTCATTAACACACACACACACACACACACACACACACACACACACACACACACACACACACACACACACACACACACACACACACACACACACACCTGGCATTACGTCTGCGTACATAAACAGGACACACACTGACAAACACACTGCAGCGTTTAGCCTTGTATGACCTCGCCCTGCTGGTTCCCAGGCTATGATGTCATCAGAACCAGACCAGCCATGTGGTGAGGAAGAGGAGGAGGAAAAGAAAGAGAAGAGAAAAATAAAGACAGAAAATAGAATTTCATATGAATTTTTACATAACCACATGTATGTGGTGGTTTCTGTTCAAATACTAAAACATTAATAGCTCAAAGTAGTAAAAACTAAAGTATTTTTGAATCTAAAACTCAACAAAAACGTAAATTATTAAAAGGAAAACCACCTGCATATACTGTATTTTGATCATTATTCAAGACAATTTGTTGCTTCCTGTGTCTTCTGTGTTAAACCTAAATATTCAAAACACTGCTCTCGGTTCTTATGGTGCACATTTTGGCCACAGCAGGCACCGGTTTTCAGCACCACACACAGTCTACGTTCACATCACAGGACTTAATCCTCAATTCACACATTTTTTAAGTCAGATTAAATCTTTTTGTGCTGATGATTCACATTGATGCATGGACATAATTAAAATGTGAGCAACAACCAGCTCATTTGTATAAAATCAGCTCAGTCAGCATCGACTCCTTCAACAGAAGCTTCTCCACAAACTGAATCTGATCGTTCTTGAGTTATTCAGTCGCCCGTATCTCTTTTTATATTTATATTTAGTGGACTGTGAGGAGCCACTGCAGACTGATGACAGACAATTTGCACATGTGCAGAAAATAAACTTTCTGACAGCCATCACATTGACAATGATTGGACAAGAACGGATCTTAGACCACAAATGAAAACAATGCAGATCTGACTTTTAAAGACTCTGGGCCACTTTAGCATGTAATAGGAGCTGATAGAGACCAAAAACAGATTCAAATAAGTGTGAATATTAGATTTAAACGCATCATTTGCATCTTATATTTTAGTCTTCTGCTTCCCCAAATGGTTAGTGCAGATTTACACGAAGAACAATCGACTTCTTTATTCACTGATCAGAAAAAAAGTAGCAGAAGTAGAAAATGGGAACTATGAAGAAATAAATGAATACATCTAAATCTCTATATGTACGGAGATAAATAGATAAATGGAGAGAGAGAAAACATGAGGGGGACGAGAAGAGCAGCGTTTCAGATGTTTGTTGCTGAGCCAGGCTGCAGGAGGTTCACCGCTGAGATTATCACTCGACAGGGCTCAATAGACCGCTGCAACCACAACCACACACGCCAGGCTTTGTATAGCTGTGGGGACATTCGCTGTCATAATGCATCTCTTAGCTCCTTAACCATCACAACTAAAACGCCCAACCCCAACCCCAAGCTCAGCCTAATTCCAGCCTTCAAACCAAGTCCTAACCCTCAAACAGGCCTTTGAAGCCGTCTCTTAACTGAACCCATCCTCAGCTCACAACTCAACACTCAATACAACTGATGATGAGCTCGGCGTGTGTGTACGTGTCTCTATAGGTGTGTGTGTACATTTCAGTGTTAAACTGTCATTTGGGCCGTTTGGGGATTAAAAATAAAGTTGTGATGGGTAAGATTTGAATAAAGAGACAGACAGGCCGACAGCTCATTATCCCGACTGTCTGATGATCATCAACCAAATATTTAATGAGCAGTGACTGTTCTCAACTCACCAACTGAGTCATGTCTGCTCCATCTCCAACCAGACAGCAGGTGTGTGTGTGTGTGTGTGTGTGTGTGTGTGTGTGTGTGTGTGTGTGTGTGTGTGTGTGTGTGTGTGATTACGTACTCCACCAGATCACAATGACAGTGACACAATGGCAACAATTCAGAGCGTCGACTGGTGATGACAAGGCAACAAAAGGCAGGTGTGTGTGTGTGTGTGTGTGTGTTACTAGTTCTATTTGTTTGCTTTTCTGCCACGACTCATTAAAATGTGCGTCTACCTCCACTGTATGTAAACAGCTCGAAACCAGAACTACACTGAACCACCAGGGTTCATTTGTTAATTACACACATCTTCACCAACTACACTCTCTAAAATAAATCTACCAACTGCTCAAACGCCAATTAAAACATCATCTCGTTTGTTGAACCTGAATAAAAACATTAATGTGAGTATGTTAGGTGCTGCTGTGAGCGTGTAATCAGAGGAGACTCCACAAAATCGAGGCCAAATAACTTTTATCACCACCCCAGTGTGTTTGGATTAGGACAGACTCTCTACAGACATAAACATGTGTCCACTTGGACGTCTGCAGCCTCTTCTATGGATTCACCCTCGGAGAGTGAATGAAAGTATGAATTAGCCTGGTGAGTTTTAGAGTTGCTAGGTGAGAGAAACAGAAAATGTCCTTAATCGTCACCAGGTCTGTTACCTGTGCAGAATTATTCTATTGTTTTTAGAAAAGGGATGTGAACAGCTGACACAGTCACAAACACGTCGGGTCACGATAAGAGGAACGTCTACATCATTTAACAAATATTGGTTACGTGGTGGAGAGGATGTTTTCCTAGTGTTGTACTGAGGTTTCAGAAATCATAAGTGATGTTAATTTGTGAAGATCATCTCACTGAACACCACGTGTATCATAAACTTTAGGGTGTCACATTACTTAGTGTTGCAATAATCTAATAAGCAGTGACAAAATCTCCTCGGGTGACTTACAAAAAAACAAAAAAACTAAACGGTGTGCAGCACAAAGACCTCTTTCACCAAATCATGCCAAAGGAAAAAAGATCTATGCATAATTTAAATATTTGATCATTAACGGTTAAAGTCGACCTCCTGTAAAAAACGTATCTTAAGGTGGACTTCAGATGGTCTTTGTTCCTTTAAGCTTCACACGGGGAAGCAAGAAAGGAGCTTTCTCTGCAGAGAGGTGTGTAAACCTATATCCCAGCTTCTCTCATGTTACCCTCTGTAGCTACAGTACACACAGACTGTGTGTGTCGTGTCTCACACACACAAAATACAGGCCGTCTAGTGTCGGACGGGCACAGAGTGAACGATAAACACCACCAAACTTTATCTCTGTGTATACATTAGACATCTTCAAGGTCGAGATGAACCAGAAATAGTCCTGTGAAGCAGCAGGAGCACAAAGCATGTAGAAAACTAAATTAAAGGGAGACGTGGTACAAACACAGAAATCTAATTCAGAAAAACATGGCACACGGTGGCCTTAATGAAGAGTTCTGTGTTTCAGAACACGATTCAATGAGCAGAAAACCTCCTCCTCCTCCTCCTCCTCTTCCTTCAAGATGAAATGAAAGTCTTCTTCATAATCAAACCTACATTTACACCAACCTCTGATAACTGTGGAAAAAACATTTGCAGCATTTCCATGGTTCACAGTAACCACACTCCCACAACAACATCAGGATCTCTTTCGTATTCTGGTTTCATGTTTGGGATTCTGCAGGAAACATCGCATCAGCTCATCCAAATACAAGAGAGATGAAGAGGATTGTTTAGATCCTCCACTGCCATCGTTTGTGGTGGAAAACGCCACCAGGCATTCTTATCAGCGTCGAGCAGTTCTAGTTTTGACCTTACTGGAAGCGACAGGAGCTGTGATCTGGTCGTGATTAACAATCTGGTTGCGGTTTGAAAACTGTGATCATCTCGACAGAGGCAGCAACCTGAGAATCTGGACTTGAGAACCCGTGTCACGCGGACGTTTATGTTCTTTAACCAGATGACACGGTTTGGTTGAGCTACGTCAACAACGCCTGTGGTAAGAAAACAAAAAACAAAGAGCAGAGCAAAGGCCAGAACCACGAATGTGACAGCAGCTATGATGGTTTATTTTCTCCCGGACGAGGGAAACTGAAGAAGTGAAACAGACGAAAGGGAGAACAAAACACTCGAGAAACAAACGGGTGAGTGTGACGAGTAAAGGAGACGTGAGAGCACGCGGCCAACTCAAACACTCGTACAGACACGGAAGATGTTTGCGTGTAATTGCACATTATAGAGTCTTTACGGCTCCAAGTCCCAGTGAGATGAAGGGAATGAAAACAACTAATGATCTCTGCACTTCAGTGCAGTCGTTTGGTTGAATTTCTTTTTGTTTCTCAATCATCTCATGTTTAAACGTCCTTTAGACTGACAGTCTTAAACTGTGTATTTTCATTAATCAGCATGTCATTTGGTACATGATGGATCGAGGTCTCCACAAACATTTGTACACGAGGATTAATTTAAAGGACCTTTATGACTCCTTCACTTTTTCCCTCCACAACCACCAACAGGTCAAAAAGCTCCTGTGAAACCTCTCAATATCAATTACGTCTCTCCTAGATGTGGGCGACGGGTCTGTTTTCTGTCAGAGGAGACCTTCAGCACGTCCATCTCCAGCTCAAACATGAGCGATGCTGTGAGTTCACTGCTTCTCTTGTGGTCAAACTCTACAAAGGACATTGTAAGTTTGTCCAAAGAGCTATAATCAGAAGTTATGTGCGGCCGGAGAAGCTGGCAGAGCAGCGTAAACAGAGCAGATATCACGCGCTGTCTCGAAGCGACGGTCGTCCTCAGCCTTTGGAGAACGTTTTTGGTAATGAAGGAACATGTCACCGAGTGCAGCGGTGCGGTGTTAGCAGTTATGGAACAACACAAACAAGACAAATCAGGTTCTGCCTTTGAGAACGAGGTGTAATTCATCGTTGGCTTTAGTCTGTGTGTGTTGAACTAAACAAAAATATAGAAAACCACGGGTCTTATCCTTTAATCATTCTGAGTCATGACGATCCTGTAAACTCTGGTGGCTCCACACAGGCTCTAACTATTCACATCATTGTTTGTGGGACTCATGACTCAAGGTGTCCAACACAACCAGCTATAGTCTGTTTAACCTAAAGGTACAATGTGCAGCTTACGCAAGTGTAGCATGAGACTAAATAAATCCACAGTATCAATTAGAATAAATAAGAAACTTCACATTAACATGCAGATTGCACTTTTTTCTGTCACCTCCTTCTTTTCATTTCCTCTACACCTCCGTCTTTGTTTCTACACCGATTGTTCTTCATCGTGACCAAAGTGCGAAACAATGTCGCTCCATCAGTATCAGCTGAATATTTTCTTACATCCAGTTTCTGTAAGACTTTCACTGCCTCCGTGTTGGAGACAAGTTGGACAACTTGTCCAAAAACTGACGATCATGTGGTACTGTACATTACAATCAGTGCAGGGGAAAGGAAACTGTTTTGAGGGAGAAAGAACTGAATTGAGAGTGAGCAGGGTGAGATGCCACATTTCCACTGTGTTTTCTACTTCTGTTCTGTTTCTGTTCATTAATTAGCCCATTGTACCCTCTTCTTTGTATTTTTGTCAGTCAAAGTAGCTCTAATCTATCTTTTTTGAGGTCATCAAGGGTTCACATACTTTTTCCACTAGCACAATGAGGTTTTTATGGTCATTCTCAATGAAGACATGAACGATCAGAATTTATTGTGTTATTATTTTAAGCACATTGTTGTTGTTAATACTCTTTATGAAGATCAAATCACATTTTAGGACAAATTAATTCCACATTTTAAAAGAATATATTAGGATATACTGTAATAGATATTAGACAATTTAGTTATCTGGATATTTTATTTAAGATAAGAACGACCTAGATTCTGTGATTTATTTGACCTGTGACTCTTGAACTGCCAGATGAGGAATCTTAAAACCGTCCTGTGCGAAAGCGAAAGAGTGATAGAAATCACAGATGAATAATAAAAACACCTTAGTAACAAACAAACAAACAAACAATAAATAGAAACCAACATGTCTCACACACACTCTCTCACACACACACACTCTCTCACACACACACACTCTCTCACACACACACACACTTTAATTCACTGTCTTTCTCTTTCGGGCACTCGTTTCCATGGTGCTGTGCGTCAACAACAGTCTCCATCCGGCTCACTGAAGTCTGACAGCTGATGGATGTTTGGTTTCAGTCTAACAGGATCGTGTGCGTGTGGTTTCTGGTGCAGGTCGGCAGCAGCCGGTCAGTTAATAAGTCACAGAAACAGAGAGCGGGTCGGCACTGATTACGCATGACGTCATGAACCGCCTGCTCTGGATGTGACCGGACTTTAAGACCAAGGTTACAACAAAGTAGGACTTTCATTATTGAACAATCACTTTCAATCCCATTCACAGACACTCTGTCTGCTTGGTAAACAGATACTTCACACACCGTTTCACTTCCTGCACGTGGAATACATCTTCTCTGCTGTTATGTTGGTATGAGGGCAGTTTTCTGACTTCATCCTCACGATAAAGTTTTCCTGCAGGGCGTTCATGCAGCTCTGGGTCTGTACACAGCCTGAACACTGTTTCCTTCCCAGCTTTAAACTCATGTTATACATGAATGATTGTCCAAGTTACGACAAAGAGTTGAGTTTCACTCTTTAAAAACGTAGCCTGGAGCCAAAGCAGGTCAACTATGTGTGTAGGAGTGATACGAAGAGGTCACACAGACCCCGCTGATCCTGTTGTCAGTGTTTTCACCTGACACAGCAGCAGGTCAATTCATTTCAGGCAGCTTTAAACCTGGAAGATAAGTTTAGGGGAAACGAGCACGGCGACGGCTCGGTGGTTGGCACTTTGTGGTTTCTTGCTAGGTTGTTTCTCTGAAAGCCTCGCAGCCTGTTCCAGTGGATGGGTCTAATTGCTAGTGGTTTTGTGTGCTTTATTGGCCTGTGAGGGTTTAAACTTGCAGTATGTGATTATTTTGGCCACTTGGAGACAGCGGAAACAACCCATGAACACAAAACTGACATAAATCACGTTTTAAGTTTCTATGTTGAACAGAGCAAACAGCTGTTTATTTATACATCCAGCAGTTCCCATTCATTTGGAGTCTAACGAAAGTCTAATATTCACTCTTTTAGCTTTGTTTGGTCTCTTTAGCTGTTAAATCACCATGTTCACCAGCTAATCTCTAACTGCGTCTGTGCTGCTGAGCAGTTCGTGTACACTGTTTCTTTGGAGCCTTTTGTCTTAAACATCCTGCCTGCTGCATCCATCTTATTACCTTCATGCATTTTTTTGATTCTTTTTATAAAAAATATGATTCATAGCAGCTTTAAACGCCATCTTTGTTGACACACAGTTTCATCAGTACAAACATTATACAACACCGGTATTTTAGCTTCTATACCACTTTTACTGTTTGGTTCAATCTCTTTTATCCCCCCAAACTTTTCCAGAAAACAAGCTGTGATAAATCCTACGAGCATTACTTATCCAACAACAAACGGGCTCTAAACAACGTTACAGACTAGGCTGGTGACACTGTGGAGCTAAAAGCCAGGTATTTCTTCCAGAGCTACTTCAGGTGCCTCACTAACAACTCTCACTGCTCTAATAAAGCGTCTTTATTCAGGTCTGCTCCGACTCCGTTCAGCTACAGTTGAGCTGAAGCCAATGACCAGCTTTTTATTCAGCAGAAACTATAATAGTCTGTTTCGTGTTCTTCTACTACCTAGATTTACTTACCCATTTTCAGGAGGACGCACAAGTAACAGCTAATAAATACGACGTGTACAAGCTGATTATTCTGGCAGCTCAATTTGTAAAAAGGTACTAATAATAAATCATCATAAACTAAAAGTCATATTCTGATTAACTAATTGAGTAATTGACCACCAGTCAACACACACACTGAAATCACTCTCCACAGCACACCTGTCTGAACAAGTGGGTGGACAACACCCTCATTATACAACACTGCAGATACACAAGTGTTGCAATGTCAGCATGATACGTCTGAGCTGCAACACCAACTCCACACCCTCACTGTGAAGTTCACCGAGGGATGACTTCACTCTGATTTCATGTTTCAACTGGTCTTTATTATATCTACCTTTGATGAACGCCACAGTACTTTTTACATTATTCATGAACTGAGACTTCTTTTCTACTTAAAGGTCAAACTTTGATGCATTAAAGGTGCATTCAGATTTTGCAAGTTTTATCCCACAACTACTTAAATGTTGACTCACAGGTGACAGTGATTATCTCCTCTGAAAACATCTTAACAGAACTAAATCAATGTTTCATATATTACAAGTGTTTACAAAGTCAGTCTAAAAACAAACATTAAAAGAGGCGGCTGCTGGTCGTTATTCAGATTTCCCAGGAGGCAATGAAAGCAGCAGTGTGGAGGAACAACCAGCGTGTCTGAAATTCAACAAACAAACAGCAGAAGAGAGACGGAGGACTGAAAATGGAGACTGCATGAAAAGTGTTAAATCCTTAATTGCACACTAAAAATATTTGTCCGCTGCCTCGGTGTGTGTTACAGCAGGGCCCCACACCTCAGCTAATCATTAACACACACACACACACACACACACACACCTGTAGGTATAAAGGCGGCGCTGAGATCACTTTGTCTGACACCAGAAAACATCTTTCCCACGCGCTCTCTCCCTCCCCCCTCTCTGGATGTCTGGGCCTCTTCCTGTCATCCAGGTGAGGTATCTGACAAACCAACGTCACCTGTGTACGTTTACTGGACGCTTTCCAACATGTCCAGACTCCAGCTTCTCCAACTCTGACTCACTGCAACTTATAAAGCACCAAATATTTGACATGTAATATCATAAATATGTTGTTTTTCTTCTTCTTTTAATGTGACACAACAAGCACCAAGCCTTCCTGACAGTGAAGTCATTGTTTAACACAATATAATTTTTATGCACATTGTACATGTAATTTTATTTTGTGTGTTTTTGTTTTTAATTTGTGTCGAGTGCAGCCCAGATGATGTCTTTTAGTGCAAACATGAAGTATGAATGGTTGTTATTAGGCTGAGTTACTGTAGAAAGAGTGAACTAGAACTGGCCTATGACATGAAAATACCCATTACAGCATTACCATGTTCAACAGCCCAACATGATGTGTTCAAGTGTCCGGAGTAAATTAAAGAAAGCTAATTAATGATTATACAAAACAAAGATAATCAGTAAACAGTGAATGGTTGTCAACTGTTTTCTGATCAGACTTAATGATTTGTTCATCACTAAAAACTGAAACAGCAGCTCTGCCACCGTGTGTGTGTGTGTGTGTGTGTGTGTGTGTGTGTGTGTGTGTGTGTGTGTGTGTGTGTGTGTCCCACCCAGCCAGTCATTTCCTCTCGACTGTGGAAAATCAAACCTCCACAGTTTTACATCACTCAACACGCGCTGACCTCAGCTCACTCCCATCATCAAACACCGACCTCAGTGACTCAGGACGCTTTCACGCTCGGCCCACATCACTTTACTTCACTGCACTTCGTTTCACTTCACTTCACTTTTGCCTGAATCAAAGTTTATTCGGACAATTTAGGACATTTGATAAAGTATAAGACTGTGTGTTGAACCCAGACCCATCGGTCCTGGTCTGGGTTTAAAGGGAACTCTGGTGCCACCTGAGAGCCTCACAAAAACAGTCCATGAACTCAGTTGTGCTGAGGAACGGGAATATTTAAGCTCTGTCCCAATACAAACATTTGTGTGGTGTATTTTTTTTTTATTTTTGGGAACTGCTACGGAGCCAATAAAGACCCAAACCGTGTGGAAGTTTCTGACTACATTCACATTACAAGCTGGAGTCTCTCTCTTTTACCACACTGCGAGATGCTGACCCACCACATCAGGACCGATGACGACAGACAACGTGTGCACCGAAGTCAGACATTAAAAAATAAATGAATCCTGGTCCGACAGCTGTCGCATATGAATTGGACCCAGGGCCGCGCCTGAAACTGCTCCAGATCTGATATGATGAAAATCGCATCGGGTTTGTTCACATCTCTGTCAAAACCAAAACATCAGATCCGAGTCTCTTCAGTTTCAGCTGCAGTGTGAACACAGTCCAAGTGACTCACATATCAGATCTGGGACAGTTTCATTTGTGGTTTGACATCTGATTAATATGCGATCTGGCTCTGCAGCCTGTCGCCATCGCTCAACGTTGGCTCCTCGCCGCCGGCAAAAACGAGCACACAGAGGAGAGTTTCATGTTTAAAGTTTACAGTGTGTTGGTGTTGGTAGCTGAATGGTTACAGAGCAGCAGCACGTCAATATTTATGGAGAAGCCAAGTTCAATTTAGGGTTAGATAAATCTCACTAACAAACAGGACTAAAAAACATCCCAATTAAGCATTAAGGACTGTAATGTGACCATGTCGGAGCTCACTGGGAAACACTGTCGATTACACCAATACAAACACTTCTCATGACACTACTGAGCCCTAACGATTGAACCAACAACAACAAATTATGCTGCAGCCTGTTTCACACAACAGAGCTTAAACACTGCTAACCAGTCATCGAATGGTCAGTGAACATGCCACATAACTGCAACGTCCCCGGTTGGGGTCTGGCTTTGGACCTTCATTGCATCTCACACCCTCTCTCACAGTCATTATTCTTATCAGGCCTGCTAAGAAGAGCAGAGAATTGTTCGAGGACTCCTTCACATCCGTTATTATTAATCTTTTTCCTAAAATCAGCCCTCAGGCGCACAGCTGCCAGCAGCTGGATCGGTGTGATTCAGCAGACTGTGTCAAATTGTTGGATGCACTCCCTCTCAGGGGAATTGTGCATCAAGTGGTGGTTAAGTGAAATGTTGTGCTGGCGTAGCCGCTCGTCTGCTAAGTGAAGGCTCATGAACGCACATGACAGAAGAAGACCACAAGCGAGGGCACTAGTAAAGGCGTTAGTCCGTTTTTCTTTAGTGAGTTGAAACACTGAACACGGGACAAGAATAAAACCACCCAGGAAACGAGAGTCCTGAACTCTGAAGGATTCAACAAGCCACAAATAAACACACCTGGTTCTGCCCTCAGGTGAAACCACAGACATGAGGTGATGTCACTAATTAAAAGATGTTTCTGACAAAACCAACAGCGTGCGTGTGTGTGTGTGTGTGTGTGTGTGTGTGTGTGTGTGTGTGTGTGTGTGTGTGTGTGTGTGTGTGTGTGTGTGGGTATGAATCAGCTTCGGATGTATTAAATTCACCAAACCCCGACTATTAAATCTCTTCACAACCGTGAAATAATCTAGTTGTGCTGACGAAGACGAAGATGGCTTCACCTGGATGAACCCACCTCACTGCAACTTCTCCTCAGATAATTGATAAAGGAAGAAGCTGTAAAGTGCACAAACACCTTTCATGAATAATCGATGCACTCGTTTGTCCATCAGTTGCCTGTAAATAGATCTGAAAGGCTTTTAGAATCAGACAGATCAGTCACTTTCACCCAGCTGACAAACCTCATTAACAACATTTACCAAGGGTGAAGCACAAAAACTGACTGAGACTTGACCTCTGAATCCGGGCTCGTTGCCACAGGTGTGTCCTGGCTCTGTGGGAACCTGCTCATTAAAGCACACACTGCTGTTGTCATGCAGGGACTACACCCACAACACGCCAAATTCCATTCGGAAATCTATCATTTTAACGCCGCTGTTGCTGAGATCTTTCATTGTTAATTACAGCGGGACCCCCCCCAACCTTAAAGGAAGTATGAATGACTCTCAGTTACCTAATCATAATTAAGTTTAATCAAGTTTTAAAGTGATCTGGTTCCAGATTCCAAAGCAGTTTTTCCCTGGGTCCTACACCAAGGTGGAGGATTAGCAGCTTCATGATTTACTTACATTTCCTAGAAAGCATTTGAGCAACTTCTGACTATATGCAGCCGATTTGAACAGAACTACAGGTAAATTACATGAGTAACTAAAGACAGTTATTTGCAGCTAACTCAAACTGACGATTAAGCAAAGAGGCGTTAAACTGCAGGTTTCTTAAACACAGTTTGGCAAAAAGTTCTTATGACACAGACGGCGGCACGTACAGGATTTAACAGGATTAAAACGGACTAATGCGGGAATAAAAGTAATAAAAACGTTTGTTTAACCAACCTGGTTTCTATTAGTACCTGAGGAGTTTGCACAGTTTGAGTTTAACAGGCTAATTTTGGATAATATTACGTATAACACACGTGGGAACTACGGGAAACGAGCGGACAAAGGTATTTGCTGAACTTTGGACTCCGGCGCACATAACCTCAGATTATAAAACACATTTTAGTTGGTTTGTGTGATTTATATACGCCGAATTAAAGAGTGTGTTTGGCTGATTAAGGAGCCATCATTTACAGCCATGTTTGACAGGTTTACCTATGTGAAAAAGCAACTCGGAGTCAAAATCGCCTCTTTATTAACAGGAGTCCGTGTTTTGCACGACACAAAACATTTGGACAACAAACTGGGAAAAACTGCACAGGAGCTAAAAAACATTAGTGATGAGATCAGGTTTGTCATTTGTGGACTCTGAAGTGGCATCAAACCACCTTCGGGGCCACATGTTGAGGGTCCTGGGCCTGAAATAAGCCGGAGGTGGAATGAATGGACGGCCGTGACTCACCTATGGAGACCAGCTTGATGTTCTCCTTGTCCAGGAACTCCAGAGCCACCGACACGTTCTCCAGCTTCATCTGTCTGAAGGTGGGCCTCTGGTGGTACTTTCTGTACATACTCTTGTGGCTGAGGACCTCCAGCAGGGCGATGAGCCTCAGGCCGTCGCCCAGGTCCAGCTGCAGATCCACGATCCGCTTGTTGACGCACTTCAGGTGCTCGTTGATCCAGCGGGTGAAGGTGTTCTGCTGGATCTTCTTCCACGGAGCGTCCTCAGCCAGGTCCTTCTCTGTGGCCGGCATGTCTACTGACTGTTCCTAACGCCTCTGGTCCAGACTTGGGTCAACTGTGACAGAGTGGTTTGGAGAGCGCGTCCCGGTCCGGCTGTGCGTCCTCGACCTCGAGTCGGTTTGAAGTTTTTCTCAAGTGCACCGAGACTCACTGGCAGCTGCTGCGTTCAGGAGCTGCTCTGAAAACTCGGACTGATCAGTTTCTTCTTGTTAAAGAGCCTCAGTCAGTGTGGTTTCACTGCTACGGTGGGTTATTTTATTTATTCATTGCAGTTTGACATTAGCAATGTTACAGTGTAGAAATACTGTTTTACAACTAAGGTCTGCATTAGAAATGTTAGTCACAGATACATTATGAAGCCTTTTTCTATGTTTCTAATTAGAAATCAGATCCAAATCATATGTTAATGTGAAAAGCTGCACTCATTAACCAGCCTGACATGGAGACAGAGAGTCACAGATTTATACATCAGGGTGGATGCATTGATCTGTTTGTTCCAGCTGGTTTGGTTTATTGTTTTCTTTTTACCTTTGGACTCAAACAGATCAATACAATTCGATCTGATCATATTTCCTGATGTGAACGGGAACAAATGAAGCTGCTTTGTTTGTAGTCAGCGTTTAATCTGCTCACGCAGAACAAGCCAACCCCTCAATAACACACACACAGATTTCTTTGTGCTGACTCTGTTGTTGTGTCCATTTAGGGTGAAATGGAAGAAACTGTCAGTGCAACATGCTGCATGAAGAAAACTAAGAAAACCTGCATTCAGACAAACTTAAAGAGGAGAGTGTCAGAGTCAGACTGGCAGGCGTCTGTGCACCGATTTGTAAAGATAGAGTTGGTCTTCATCACCTCCTCACTCATCTTCTCATAACAAGAAACTGAAAAAGTCTTCACAGTGTTCCCTTTTTAAAACATGTTTCAGTTCTGCTTATGGTGCCAGATCCAGCTTGTGGTCCCAATGTGCAGTGGGTGTTTTCAGAACACATCATAGCACACTTTAATCCTAACATAAAATATTCCAGTAAAGATTTTTCTTTAACCCTATTTTTATAATTCACTGCATTCAGAGTGTAGTGGTAAAGAACACTGTGCTGACCAAATTTAATTCACATAACAAAACATTCTCACACCAATGATCATCAGTCAGCACAGAGCGGAAAAACGGTTCGTCTTTATGTGCACTGTAGTAAAATTATACTTTTTTTATTACATTAAAAATTACTTAATAACTTTGTTTACTTCAGAAGATTGAATCCCTGATTGAAGGAGTGCAACAATTCAATTTTCGAGACATGGTTCCTCGTTTTTTGTTTTACTTTTCAGTTATTGTGAGCTGGGACGTCTTAAAACGCAGATGACCTATGCTTTGTCGTGTCCCTGAACACCTCACAACACAAAAGAAGCTCAGTAACTACTCTGAACAATGAACCAGAGTAGTTACTGCACAAAGAATGGTATTGAACTTCAGAACTGTTACACTCCT
This sequence comes from Anabas testudineus, assembly GCF_900324465.2. Lineage (NCBI taxonomy): Eukaryota > Metazoa > Chordata > Actinopteri > Anabantiformes > Anabantidae > Anabas > Anabas testudineus. The sequence goes on along the minus strand of NC_046614.1, from coordinate 22,339,221 downwards.
GAATGTTAATGAACACACTTCTAAATTACATTTTTAATTAATAAATAAAAAAAAGAATATGTACATGTATAGTAGTGAATTACCTACCATACAGTGCATTTTCACTCTTTATTTAATTTCTGATTCCTTTTTAATTCTGTGTAAATTAAACATTTCTGTGAATAAAGACACTGGAAACAGGTTTGGTGGGTCAGCTTGCTACAACTTTAATCCAAACATCGCTCTGCATATTTAATACATCATCATATTCTCTACATAGCTCCCTCTCATATCTCCAAACAGTTTTAACAAAATAAGTCTAGTAGCACATCATTCAATAACATTTTATTTTACAATTCTCTCTCTGTACTGTAGTGTTTCTCTTTAAACATCAGGAATATTTGTTCGTTGTCTTTATTTTACTTTATTTTTAAAACACGTAGACAAGACAAGAGTACACTAACGATGACAAACGCTGCTCAAGAGTCCAGAGTGTGAAGGGACACAAACACACACACACACCTTGAAATATTTAATATCTGCTAAAAACATCTCAGCAGAGACCTGAATGGTTAGTGTGTTTAGAGAGGAGTTAAAAAAAAAAGGACAACAGGACTCATGTTCATCACAGATTAGTGTAAAAAATACTAAACCATGTATAACAATGTTGATAATTAGTACTTTTGTCCATTTTTATAATATTTCCGTCTGTTACATGTTTACATGACACTGATTGACTTTTAATGAGGTGAATAAAACTAAACCACTGACAACAGAAAACTTATCCTAATACATTACATCATAATTACTCAGTAACTGTTCCACAATTTTAGTGACATTACAACAAATTAGTGTGAAATTTGGCCACAATTGTAAAGAAATTACAGCAGTTTAGTGTGAAACCCATTTGAAATCTTTATTTAATTTCCTGGTAGTTTGGTCACAGGATGTAAAATAAGTCTGTTAATCTGTGCATTACAAAGACACAAACCTTCATTTAATACCATGTTTAAATATTATGAAGTTACTCGTATCAAGATACAAAAATGTACTTTAAATAATTTAAATGTCAGATTTCTACCCACAGTAATTAGTGAATTATTTTCATAGTGAACAAATGTCCACGTGATTGAATCCCAGAGTTATTTTGGACTAGTTTACTAAAGTTGTGGAACGATTACTAAGTATTCTGTAATATGTGGACTGTATAGTGATGTTTAAAGCCCCGTCAGGCTGTAAAGCTCTGTACTCAGCAGAAATGGAAATGTTTGGATGTATGATGAAGAAGTTCACATTCATTAAACAAGACATTTATGACTGTTCGTCATGTGAAAGTTACAAATCCTGTACCTCAGGGAAAAAACAAAAAAACAAAACAGTACTATCACTGGAAATGTGCTGTATGGTCTCAATATTTGAATTAAAGGACAGTTTTGTTGTAATCGTGTCTCTTATTAATACAGGAGTCGAACTGGTCATTTTCTAAAACCCTTGCAGTTCTGTTCAGAAGTTTGAAATCTTCAAAATGAGAGGATTCATTTCAATGGGAGTTTATCCTGATAAATTTAACTTCACATACTATGATGAAGCCACAATAAGAATTTGACTAAATAATCTTAACAGCCAGACCTGTGTGTGAGTGTGTGTGAGTGTGTGTGTTTGTCCGCACACATACACAAACTGTGGTGTTAGTTACATCAGAGGCACTTTGACCTCCTTTTATTGTGCCCTAAAAAGAAAGTAAAAAAGAAAAATCTGATTTTAATAATTAGGCTTCAAGTTTACACCCCAACCCTAAACTCCCACAAAAAGAAAAAACAAAACAAAACAGAGAAAACGCCTGTTAGACATCCAATAACTAAAACCAGAACAGAGCAGGACTTCCTGAAACCGCCTTCATGTGAACTTTCCAACAGACTCAGATGCACCGTTACGACCATCACCGTTTGTGCTTCATCTGTGCTCTTAGAGCCTGTAGGTACGTTTACTGTGAGGGTGATCGGACGTGGATTTAATTTACAGGTTTACTGACCGAGGAACTCACAGCAGCTGCAGTCTCACGGGATAGAGATGTACCAGACAGGTATGGCAAGATTAAACCACTTTTGGAACCCAACGACTAAGGCTTCGTAACGTTGCCTTTAATCCCACGTTTCGGATTTAGTGCTGAATCTGTTTGAGTCCCTGCTTCAAAGCTCGAAGCTGCTGGAAAGCTTTGCATTCACCTCCATCCTGTTTGTTTACGACGGGACGGGGGCAAATGTCACATTAGGCAGTCTATTTTTAGTTTTTAAAAGTGTATGGAAGCTTGGTCTGCTAGAGAACGCTTTGTTACCCAGAAATCAGCAGAGAGACGAAAATCAAAAAGCCCCCACCGCAGCTGAGAGAGAGCAGAGAATAAAAACAACAAAACTCCCTGTCGCAGAAAAAAAACAAACAAAATAAACCAAAAATTATCTGAATCCTCTGTAGAAACCACAACCTTTATATTCCCTCTACAATTATGTACAATTAGACTTTATACAAGTAAAGCAGTGATGCTCTCCTCACAGCACTCTGAGTGTGGGTGTGTGTTGGTTTGTGTCCTAGGTGGAGCTGCTCTTGGAGAGGTTCGGGTAGAGGACGGCTGCCGTAATGGCGACCATCACTGCGATGACCGGCATCCAGGGGCTCCAGCCGCGCTGCTCGAGAGATACGACAACACACACGCACGCAAAAGGAGAGAGAAGAAGAAAATTAAGTTAGTGCAAATCGTCATGTGTGAACTGGACTCAAACTGGATCAAGACTGAAACCAGGGAAGAGAAGAAAGAGAGAAGATGAAGGAGCGGAAGGAAAGACGACTGTAGAAAACGAAAGAGTTCATTTTAAAAAAGCAAAGCCGATGAAGTCCCAAAAGTCTAAAAGATTACACCACTACACGTGATGCTAATATGGGCTCTCTAACTGTGGATCAGTTGGTAGGGGCAATCATCTACAAACCCCAGGTTGATCCCAGGTCACACATCATATTGTCCCTGGACCACGAACCCCTTGTCCACAAAGCAATTTCCCCACTGTGGGACTAAAAGGTTTCTAAAAAATATTTTCTTACTTTTACTAATTGGAAAAATTCTATAAAACTATACAGAACTTAATTTATTGAGAGCAGCGCCACTGGAAGGATTAGATCGACCGCTCATTTGGATCTGGTGACTTAAAAACAAGGAAATGATTCTGAACAATCTTAACAATAAAATATGTTAAACATGTGAATCACCACAAAAAAGTTCTCAGTTAATATCCGAGTAGAAGCTACTCTTGAGACATATGGTTTAAAACTTGATGACTGGGATTTTGTCATTTAGCTTTGATATGAAAACTACAGTCTGGGTCAAATCTCTTGAGTAATGCAACATTTTAGATATAAACATCCAAACGTCTGCAACTTCCAAAACCATGTAATTGATCATGGATGAAATCATCAACAAAATCTGTGATGTCCTTTTATTGGCCGGGTCTGTAGTACATTAAAATACACAGCAGATGGTTTCTGTTTGTGTTTTTGAGAAGCATGAATTTAATTTTATGACACTGCACCACAGACAAATAAACTAAATAATAGTGTCTAAAGATAGTGTCTTTTGGAACTTCAGGAGAGGTAAAGACAAAAAAAAAGGAGGTTAAATAAAAAATAGAAGAGTAAGCAGCAAAGTAAACCAGGCTTAGGTTACCTGAATATAAAAAAACTTATAGTTTTAGGCCAGTAAACAACTGGAAACACTGGTCAGACATTAAAAAAAAATATATATATATATAGCAAACAAACCAGCAAGACACAGGACATACATGATGGAAATGATGATGCATGTTTTAAAAATTAACAACAAAAAAGGTCTGGAGAAAAATGAGTGTAGGTGTAATAAAAAAAAACCTGTAAGCAGATAAATTAATACAAACTTTAAAAATTAAACAAGTAACTGCAAACCTGCAGCGGGAGATGAAGAAAATGATGCATAAACAGAAGAAGAATTAAAAAATGAAGCACCAACACCCTGAAAAGGAGATTGAATGAATTGGTGCTAGCCACTGTGTTTAATTAAGAGATGGTCAGAAGTGAGGATGAGTCATTCTCTGTAAAGAGATACCTTAAAGTGCACAAGAAAAATTCAGTCCAAACAAAGACTGCAAGGTTTATACTATTTTTAATTTCAACTTATTAAAACACGAAACAATCTGAACTTATACAGACCAGTTGGTCCTCGTACTGCTCAGACCCCCACAGGATTTAGCTTTTATTTTGGATTAATTTGTAAAATAATTTGTGTCTCTAAAAGTAATTTTCTGAAATGAATGCAAATGAATGCATCATTTAATATAATATACATAACATACAGTAATTAACAAATCTTGGCATAAACATAAAGTAGATACAGTAGAAGAAGAACTAACCAAGTGAAACAAATTCAAAACCCAAAAGCAATTAACAAGTATCGTCCGTGTGACCAAACGTGCATTAATCTTCCAGTTCTCAAGATATGCACTACATCCTACTGTTTAAGTAATGTTACTACTAGTAACTACAATGTCCATCTGTTTTGGAAATTATTGTGCAATCTTCAAAACAGAATATTAATAAAATATAAATAAATAGATAAAATCTGAACATAATTTTTGTATTTGATCACCGTGTGACGACAGATAAACTGTAATTTTTTTTATTTTTAAGGACCTACTTTGATTTAAGCGGTTTTGAGAAATAACTACCACAACAAGTACCTGAAAATGTTGGTATGAACTCTTTCAGACACTCAGATTTTCATGTGATATCAAAGACAAAGCTTTTCTTGTGGGAGCCTGAGGACTAATGTTTCCTTCGAGATGAAATTAATAAAATGTGACCAGGCAGTGCAGAGACTCTGGTATCCCTTTAAACAGAGAGTTTATGGTTAGTGGGAGCCCGTCCCTTTAAAGGGCAGAGTTCAGTGTTTCAGAAGAGCAGACAGCCATGCAGTTAGAGCTGTTCACACCAGAAGACAAACACAGACGACCATGATGATGAAGATGATACTTGATCTGAAAGCGAAGAGTAGGAGGTGAAGAGAGCGTCCTGGTGATCAGAATTCAGGGTTGAACTGGAGATATGTCTGATGAAATGTAGGACCCTGAATTCTTCACAGATCAGGACGATGTTTTCACCTCAGTCCTCTTTCCTTCCACAGATGATGTACAGATGGAGTCAGACACAGACAGACAGATAGACTGATGTCATGTCGGTGTGTACCTTTCTACCACAACTGGCCGAAACACCAGTAGAGCAGAGCCAGGACAAGGCCCATGAATATGGCTTGGACAGGCTGCAATATGGATGGCTAGAGGGGAGGGAGGGAGGGGGGGGGTTAGGGAAGGGGAGGAGAGGGAGAAGAAATCAGCCAGCAAATCAACCAAAAACCAACATGGAGGATGGCACAGCTACAGCGAGAAGGGAGAGAGCGAGAGACAAAGAGAGAGAGGGGGAATTTGTAGGAAGGCAGGTTCATATCGAGTCAGCCGTTCCTACACAGCAACAGCCACATTCACAAAACACCACAGAAGAACCATCTGTCACCAAGCTCTTTGAAACAGCAACATTTTCCTGTTGGAGTTCGGATCATTAACTTTCTGCACCAGGATCGTAATAATAATCATAATTCGTACAAAACATAGAAATATTGGTGCCTGGTGAAGATAAATCATGGACTTCAAGGATAATTCCAAAACATTTCAACTTGTATAATAGTTTAGATCCTCATTTCTACTAGTATTTATACACATGCAGCACTGTTTTCTATATTGTCAGCATCCTAAAGCTGGATTGCAGAGATTTTATATATATCGTTTGTGTTTACAGGTCTTGGGGAGAACAACTGCACACCAGGAAAAGTTGATAAACTGTCTCAGATCATGTCCCTTAAGTCGGCATCGACAGGGACCAAAGACCCAAGTTACTGAAGGCGACTAGTTCCAATAATAACTATAAACTTATTATTGGAATTAAACACACTTAATTTCATTTTTGAGGCATCAACAACTGATGGTGATGATGGACAAAATTATGAAAGACTGAAGCTGTAATAAACATGATTTATCCTTTACAAAAGGAATCCAGTTAATGTGGATTATTATTCTGAAAAGCTCTGGTGAAACAAAACAAACACGTACTGTCGTGTCAACAGAAGACTGAAGAGGAGAAAGAGGTGAAGACAGGTAGTTCAGAGAGAAGAGGAAGAGGAGGTAGTAAGAAGAAGAGGAGGAGGAGGCTGTTCTGCCTCGCTGTTCTCTGATTTTGATTCATTTCCTGGAGATTTCACAACAGCAAAGTCAAACAGCTGCTATTTATCCATTATTTTCATAATTAAAATGTTATTTCATATTATTCATTGTCATTAGATTCTGTTTACATATTTACATGTTTCACAGAGGCTGATATGAGGTCTCTGTGAAGATCTGCTTCAAGATTCATCTGGAGATTAAAACAACACTGGTTTGTCAGTAAATGAGGAGGAAGGAGGCTGTGAACTGTGAAGTGCCGGGTGGGTTGTGGATAGCAAGTCCAAAGGCCTGTTTGACAAAGTGAGTTCAACCTGAGGTTATCTGGCTTCACTGAGCCCAACGATGACCATCCTGGACAATCGATACTACAAAGCAACGTGTTCCGTGAAGATTTCCTATCAGGCTGTGAGCATAATTACATGAAGGAGACAGACATGTTAGAAGCAACATCGTCAGAACCATGAATGAGTTTTTTTATTTGATATGAGGTGTACAGTATGTAAGAAACAACTACTTATAATAACTACCAACCGAGGACAGAGAGGAGTCGTCATTCCTAATTTACTGGCATCTTTCAGTAAAATCCTGGGAAACTTAACGGTGTGGACATAATTTTATTACTTTTAAATATTCATGTGTTTTTATTATTATCGTTTCATGAAGTGTCACTTTGTGACACAGGCCCTACGACCGCCATTGTGTCCGTAAGCACATCTGGGGTTTCTCCTGCATTATTCTTACAGTAAAAAAAGACAGACAATAACAGCTGCAATTACAGCCGAGCAAATGCAAACACATGTGGTCGATACAGTACTGGGTCTGTTTACTCACAGAGCTCGTCTTGTCCTGTAGCAGCTTCAGGCTGCTCCTGCACTGCTCCAGCTCCTGGTGGATGTTCAGCTTCTCCTGCTCTGTTCTCTCGTAGCGCTGACGGAGGTCCAATAGCTGGGACTGTGTGTCTTCATACTGCACACACAAGTGTAACATGTCTAGAACTTGTCAAGTCATCAATATCCTAATAACTGTCTTAATGGCCTTGTGTACCTCTCTTTGCAGTGTGTGTGTGCGGGCCTGGGCCTGGTCCAGCTGGCTCTTTAGCCTGCTTGCATCCTGCAAGTGTTGGTTCTCCAGAGAACCCAGTTTGTCCTGCAGAACCTCCTCCCTCTTCTCCAGAGATACCAGACTGCTGCTGAGGACCAAACTCTGCTCCCTCGTGCTGCACACAAAGACATACAGCACAAACATATCAGAACTATAACCAGAGGAAATTAAAGTAATGAATTAAGCTCGATTTCTAAACAACAACAGGTTGTGAGCTGCTGCGACGGCTGTTTTTACATTTTCAAACATCAACCACCATCCAATGTAAAGTAATATTACAGTAGGTCACACTACATTTCTTAGATTAGCATCGTAAGAAGCTTTAAGGTGAATGTTCAGACTGTATTCAGGGAACAGACGAGATAGAAAAGAGCAGGTAATTACTGAAATTTCTTTATATCTTTCTACTCTCACTACAACCTGATATTCATTATCATTATCTGAGTATTTTTTGCTGTAGTATCAACATTAGTACATTTTTTCCTCGTAACAGCATTCAATCACTCTTTTTTTCCTCTCACTTTCTGACTAAGTCTGACTTATGTGACGTATGAGGATGTGAATGTTTATTGTTTTTCCTGCTCGAGCTCCATCTGTTCACTCTCACTGAGCTCATCTGTGGTAAACATTTATTCTGATCTGGGAAATGATGTGTTGAATGTCTGGGTTTCTTTTATTGACAGCAAAGATTTTGATCTGATGGGACATTTCACTGAACCAGATGAAGCCACAGGGAATTTCCTTCTGACACAGCTTGCAGCTTGCAAATACAATGCTTATGGGGACACATGAACAATCAAGCAAGTTTTATTTCTGAATCATGTAACCCTGCAGCACGTTCGGAAACAGCTGGAGCAAAGAAAAAGTCTATTCTGTTTATAGGCCTTTGTGTTGCACTGCTGCAACAGTTTCACTAAACTGCGACATTAGCAACGGTCAAATAGGCTAACAATATTTTACAGTAATTGTGCTGTAACATTGGAAATTAAATCAAAATAGAACCATTCAACAATATTTGTTTGGTCTCAAGCGTACAGTTTTCATAGCTGTGCAAACAAATATAGTGATCAAATACAAAACATCAAAAAAAAAAAAAAAAAAAAAAAAACTAATGAAATATTTCCTTTTGAGCATTTTTATATCTTGAATGTTTTTAATCATTCAATTGGATCCTTGTCAGTGCTATGACATGGGAGTTCAGTGTGTTGTCCAATGACCCCTGATGTAGTCAGGAGGAGCACCAACCCTGCAGATGACTCACTACCAAATGAGCCATAGCTGCTGATGTAACATCTGCAATGATCTCCTCTTCATACTGGTGTTTGTGGTTGAGGTGGTGGAACAAATTCAATTCACACTTCCACCATTTGTTGGTACAGGTTTCCAACACAGCTTCCAAACGACACATACAACTCTTTATTCTCTAAACTGACTGCACCAGCCTTAACTTGTTCTGGTGTAGGCTCACTCGAGATGTTCATGTTCCGGCACATTTTAAACACATTATAAAGGAATGATATCATCAAGATGACAAATGTTTATCATGGTGTTGAATTATCAGGACATTTCAGACTATACGATATAGTAAAGTTCTGTAAAGTCTGAGACCCTGTTAATTTAGAAAGATTAGTTTAGAAAATAGTTTCAGGTTGAGCTAGTACCCAATAAAAAAAGAGATAAGAGATAAAAAAGAGATTTATGAAAACTGCTTCCAGGAGCACCTACAGTTTATTGGATACTCGTCAAACTCGACAAAAACCTGCTGAGCTCTCATCCCTGATCAGAACATGTAGTGATGTTTTCTCTATAAGGGGGGAACTAACAGAACTGAACAAGTCTCAGAGCACACAGCTTCAATCCATTAACTTGCTGACGTCTCAGTCTGGTTTGGTCAGTTGTCTGTCATCTGTCATCCCCTCATCCTGTTCTGCCTGAATCAGCTGGACACCATCATTCCTCGTGTTGGTGTTTTAATGCTGAATCCAAACTCAGACCTTCTTAGGATCTGTGGACTTGGCGCCACTGCTGTCAGCTGTCCTCAGCCAGAATTCATCAGCACGATCACGCCTGTCACAATGACTTTTAAGTCTGGTTTTATTGCTGTAATGTTGTTTGTCACAGAGTTTGACACGCATTCCTCTAGCGTTTCAGGTTGACCATCATCTTTACATGCAGTTTAGAGTTTAGAGATATTTAAAAATGGAGTTACATATTTTGTGGGATCTCCAAAGATTGATTACATTTAAAATAAATTTCTGTTCTGTATAATCTTTAATGTTCCCAATGACTTTACTGGTTTTACTGGTGTGGTCTGTCCATGTATGAACATTTTTCTAAAAATACATCTACATATAACCTGTGTAAATAATACTGTACATCTAAAGGTTTATTTAAAAGGCAGAATTTGTTGTAAAAATGTCCTTTAAAGTATTGTGGCCTTTGTTTTGAACTGCTGATTCACATTAATCTGACTATTCCCCAGGTTTCTACAAAATCATTACATCAGTGTGTCTACCTGCTGAGTTCAACCTCCAGGTGGTGCAGTTTGTCTGTAAGAGCTGTCCGTTCAGCTCTAAGGCTGTCACAGTCCTGCTGCAAACACAGACACCGCTGCTGCAACGTAGCGCACTCCGCTGACAGACAAGAGAAAGAATGGATGGTTAGAATAGATAAGTTAGTCAGTACAGTTCTGTGTGTTTTTTTTGGAAATCTGAAAGAGAGTGCTCACCCTGTAGGTTGTTGGCGGTAGTCTGCTGTTGTTGCTGCTGCGTAAAGGCCTCTTGCAGTCGGCTGATCTCCTCCTCATACTTGGAAGCTGTGTTCCGCCAATGCTCCAACTCTAAGCGCACAGTGCCCAGGTCAGCCTGCAAGGCTGCAATCTCCCGCTCCCGTTCTGTTGTAGCGTTGTCCATGGCGTGCCTCAGGACGAAAATCTGATAGAAACGGAGGGGAGTCGGAGAAAGATCGGATACAGTCAGAGAAAGCCAGACGGGTCAGATAGAAACAGAATCACAGAAGAGTCAGGCAGAGTTAGAGTGGGAGTTTGGAGAAGTCAAATGAAGTCACATGAGAGTGAAAGGGAGTCATGAAGAGCAGGCAAAGTTAGAGGAGTTATGAGGTATTCACACATACAATTCAAAAGTCTTCATTCATTGTCAGTGAGAGCTGGTGCTGCAGGCAAAACAGCAAATTCCCACATACAAAGTAGTCTGCATTGTTTGGCTTCTCGTCAATCTGTAGTTCAGGGGGTGCATTGCGTTGAGCCCATAATTTACATGCTTTGATCCAATGACCCTCAAGTCTTCTGACATTTACACCACCACCACCAAACACCAACAAAGGCCGAGATTTGTTTTCATTCGTTGTTTTTTCTGTCTTGTAGCTGACATTATGTAATGTGTTTAAAACATGTTGTAAATAATCGGGATGTGGATTGAGGCTGCAAGAATCAGCTTTTCCTCCATTTTTCACAAGTTTGAGCAGAATAGTAAACAATATTCTGCTTCAGTTTCCACTGGAATCAACAGGATTGTGAATATTTCTTGCCCAGCAGCATCAGAGGATATTTGAATAAAGTTCAGCCTTTGTCAGCTTTTCCATGGTCACTGGCTACTTATTGCCTGTTGTGCTTCACAACAGATAGAAAAATAGAGATGCCAAATCGTGTTTTATCAATAATGAATGGAAGATGTCACTTGCCAAGCCCAGAAGAATCAGCTTTTAGTTAGAGGAGAGCCAAAGTTGTATGGAGAGTTATCAGAAGAAACCACAAGAATTCAGAGGCAGGTAATGAGGTGTAGTGGTACCTCCTCCTGGGCGGAGTACAGCTCTTCCCTGGTGGTGCAGATGGTGCTCTCCCTCTGTTCCCTCAGTGCCTCCATATCAGCCTGCAGCTTCCCAAGCTGAGCTAAACACACACAGACACAAGTGAGAAGGTAACAAGGTAGATTATGACACATATGTGTGTATAGTCTCTCAGGATCTATAGGGTGTGTGTGTTTGTACTGACTCTGCAGGTACTGGATCTGTTTGGTCGACTCTTCAGTCTGCTTAGAGTTAGTCCTTTTCTCCTCCTCCAGCAGAGCTACAGAAAGACACAGACGGTCACCACCTTAATCTCACTGATGTGTTTTGATGTCATGTGACTTGATGAGACTAACATTTAAAATTAATTTATCACAACAATGTCAGAAACTATAATGTCAGATATTAGATGGAAGCTCACACAGGTCATCTCTGATTTTCAGTCCATCAGGTGAAATGAGACTGTTAATTACCTTGTAGCTCCAGACATTTTTGCTTGCCAGTGTTGGCTAATTCCTGGGCCTCAAGAAGTTCTCTGTGGAGATGGTGGATGACCTGCTCTGTGTCTCCAGGCTCTAGGCCAGCTCGATGTAACTCCGCTACATGACACAGAGAAATTTAATATTCAATAAAGTTAAATGAAGAACATGTACGACGACAGAAAGGACAAAGAGCCACAAATGTAACTGAACAGCTCCACCTACGGGAGTGTTAGCTGTATTACTGAATCTGTCAAATACCTTGGCTCAGTACCTCAGTAAATGTGTTTATTGTCAGTCAGTTATTGCAGCACAACAGAACTACAAAGCAGAGATGAGCTGCCTTTGTTACCTTTCAGCAGAGCTACTCTGTTTTGAGGTTCATTCAGCTCCTGATCGTCCATGTTGCCGTCTGAAACACAGTTAAAAGTACAACTGATGTTTGTTTTTAATGAGGACTACATTCAGATACAACGACAAAATCACTAACAAAATTAGAAGATAAAGGCAATAAACAAAAGTTCACAAATACACATAAGAATGATTAAACAAAACGTCTGAAAATAAATCTAAATGTCTTTTCACAATCTTATTAAGAACCAGCTCCACTATTAATTAATTAATAAATAATAATAATAATAATAAATTTATTTATAGAGCACTTTTCTAAACATATGTTACAAAGTGCTTCACAAGACAGACAAGAAACACATGTAGCCCAACAAGATAATTACATATTTTATGCCATTTGTATAAAATAGAGCTTTAGAAAACGTATTTCTCATTTTAATACTATTCAATGGAAAGTTAATAAATATCAACAATATTAAAACTAAAACTGATGAATAGAAAAATATTTGAAAATAAAACCAGAGTGAAAAACATAATCATGTAAATGAAGACATTACATATAAAAAATACTCAATGTAACTGAATACAAATAATGATAAAGGAAAATTTCTGACTACTACATGACTGTGTTTTTTACTGACCTGACGTGTCGTCACTGCTGCGGTCTTTGCTGGGACTCAGAGTGTCTGACATGTCAGACTCTTTGGCATCCATCTGATTCCCTGCACACATGCACACAAGCACACACAAACACAAACACAAGCATTAGCCAAGAGGTCATCGAATGGGTGGGACAAACCATGAACAAGTGTCGTGCAGTAGAGGTACTGTAGTAAATGAGGCACAGCAGGGTTCAGGAGGTCAAACAGCGACAGCAGTGGCTGTCACTATGAGAGAGAGAGAGAGAGTGTGTGTGTGTGTGTGTGTGTGTGGCTATCATTGTGAATACCAGCATGAATTTTTTAACCTATGGAGTGAGAACATTTTAGCAAGTCCTCACAGTGAGAAGGGTGTTTAAAGAGCAATTTCGGGGTTTGATTAAGGTTTTGGTCAGGGTTAGGGTAAAGTTTAGGGTGAGGCAGATAGTTGTGATGGTTAGGGTTAGGATGCGGCCGTACAGGTGATAAATTAAATTTGTCTATCCCTTATCTGTGATATCAACAGGAAACATCATAAGTACAAATCAAAACATGTGCAGTGGGTATTCACAGTAGAACTCCCTTTGATTCCCTGGTGCCTCTTAGAGTGCTTATGGGCTGTACCTTTCAGTCGATCGGGGCTGGTAAGGATGTCATCTTTTGCCGTCTGGTTGTTCTGTAGGTGGGCGTCCATCACTTCTACAATCATAAGTATAGAATTGTTAAGGTAAGATCTATAGTTCATACCTTTTAGTGACAATGGAATACAATTCGACTTCATCTGATAAGTTAACAGTTTCAAATCTTAAACCCTAAAGTCAGCTGTACTTCACAGGGCCTTAACTCTCCGATTTCTGGCTTAACTTAAGAAAATAAAAGTCATATTTTATTCCTACTTGAAGCTTAGTTCTTACCGTCAAAGTTGGCCAGTTTGTGGATTGAAGAACTCACAGACTCCTTCAGTTGTTTGACCGCTGCAAGAAAAAGAAGAAAACCAGTAGGATCAGAGAACGATTTGTTTTAAAGCACATAATTAGAATTTGAATCCATCCAAATCTGCCCAAAAGTCTGCAAATGTCCATCAGGACACTTAACATCCTGTTAATACAACAATCATTAACAATAAAGTCATTCACACTGACTGCCAATAAGTTGTCAGCAGAATCGTGACTGGTTAGTAAAGTACAGCAGAAAACTGAACTGATAAAACTACAAGCTGAGTGAATTCTATCTAAAAATAATAATAAAGTTGTCTTGCTTATGGCATGAATAATACTGGTGACCATACATTATACACAATCAGCTGTGCAACTACCACGATTAACTAATTGCTGCAAAAGACAGCATTGCAGCTCTGGCTAGTGTTAACTACAAAAAAATTGTATGTTACAGGAAGCTGACGGTTAATGCTACTGCAGCCACAAACATAAAACAAAGCAAAGAAGCAATAATGGTTCATCATCAGCATATGTATGTCTGGTATCAGAAAATATCCATAGACAAAATACTTAAGCTGCCTCATGTATGAACACATGATTAGCTTTTAAATTGTTAATTATAAAAGCTGCTGAATTAATTCTCTCAGGGTGCGGTGAGCAGAAGAAAGATATAAAACAGAAGGAGAGAAATTAGGTGTTAGTGAACTAATCCAGTGAAAATCTACAAAGGCAGCATGCAGAGAAAGTAAGATGTGAAGATCTGATAAAGAGGCGGAAAAAGCAAGAGCGAGCAATGTTTGAGAAACTGAGCATCAACAAAATGAAGGAACCACAACATCTCACTAAAATTAAGAAACACCAGTAAAACTCATTACACCAGTCAATACATTCACTCAATTAATCCGGTTGAAAGCAACAAACATCTCCAGCAAGACAGTCCAGTCGGAAGTGATGGTGTAGTGGTAAGATCGCCTGTGGTGGCCTCCCTCCAGGGTTAGACCACCTTATGCTAACCCTGGCCGTGTACCTTGTATCTCACTTTCAAGTCGCTTTGGATAAAAGCATCCAAATGACTAAATTTTCCCTCCGTAAACTGTGACTACTGAGAACAAACCACCAACTCTACCCGTACAAACAGATAACAGTGACGTGTTTGGATTATTTTTAACAAAGTATTTCTAAACAGAAATGGTGCTCTTAAGACTTTCCACTGTGATTTCTTTTAAGCTTCAAGCACAACAACCGTGCACCGGGCCACGTTATGTTTTTCCATATGTGCATGATTCTCAAACCATCCTGCAGACGGTGAGATATCACACAGGACATGTGAAAACTTGTGATTGTGATCAAAGCTGGTAACCAACAATGAAATCCACAGTCATGATGCAGTGACTAAAAACTGATCAGGTATTTATTTACTCATTTTTTATATATATATATATATATATATATATATATATATATATATATATATATATAATATATATATATATATATCTATATATATATATATATAATATATATATATATATATGCTGATTATATAGAAAGTCATAACTGTATCACAAAAAAGCCCAAAGTTTGACTAAAATGTACCATTGCTACTATTCATCACTTATTTTTCGTTTCCTGGCAGCAATAAGAATCTAAAGACAAATATAGAAAATGTGCATGTTCATTTTTGTGCATGAGCATGTGCATACAGCAGGATAGGATATTTGTACTCACGCGGACACTCAATCAACTGTTGGATTCTAGTCGAGTCTCCTCCACTGTTAACATGACAGTTGTCTGATAGAAACACAGAGAACTGACGTTACTACTGTATGACACCTATCAGAGCGGAGTTGGGTATTACTCTGGGTATTTTACTTGTTCTCCTTAATAATGTTAATATTTAGAGATTGAAACAGAATATGTTATTGGCAAACATTTACTTACATGTTGATTTTGCATATTATTATTATTATCATTAGATTTATTCCTGGTAAGAAATTACAAAAAATATGAGTGTACTCAATATTACATGGATAAGCTAAATATTTGTTTGTTACCAATTATTTTCTCTCTCTGATTCTGGCAGTAGCTGAGTAGGAGTCAAAACTATAGGTAATGTATTACAGTTCATTTAAATTTGAATCTGGTTCCAGATTAGAATTAGTTTCCAATACCCAACTCTGTATTAGAAAGGATGAGATTAAAATAGCCACAGACGGACAAAGATAAATTCACAACAGAGAAAGGACAGTAGATATGAGTAGGCCAAAAGCATGACAACTAACAAGTTGCAGAGAAAGCAATAACTACACGGACAGATAGATGCTTGATAAACAAACAGACAAAAGCAGCAATCGAAGCCAAACATGTCAGGTACAGGTAAAAAAAGTGTAACACAGTGGTTCTGGACAAATACCAAACAGCCCCTACAACAGACAGGATGTCGACAGGTGGGCAGAGTCTTTCAATAACTGTTCACTTTAACATATTACCAACAGTTGAAACACCATTGCACCACTACTTCATGAAATAAATACCCTCATCCACCTAAATCACAAAGACCTTAACTACAACAACACTGAGGAAACCTGCTCCACACAAGACATGACCAAAATAAAGAATGAAATGAAATTAAAATGTGTTTCCCAGAAAAAATTTAAAATGCTTGGTACTGAAGTACACCACCTTACAGTCACTGAATGAGTTTTTTAACATCAAAGTGAAATTAAATTAGTATATTACATATATTTGTCAGGTGGAATTTAATTTTTCTATGACGCCCATTAAAGCCACAAACCTTTAAGTATGTTTTTTCGTAAGGACTGTCATAAAAATATCAGTAAATGTATATTGTATGAAAAACCAAATCTCTAAAATCTCACTTTATGGGTTTGTTTTTTTGTATACATCTAGTTTATGTAATCTGTAACCGTGTCATTCATAAATTCATTTTAAAAATGTTAATGGTAATAATTAACTACCATCGTTATCTTTATTTTCACCAACTGCACCATCATCTGTGTCTGTATCCTCCTCATCCTCGTCTCCCTCGCTGTCAGGTCTCTGCTGGCTCTGTTTGTCCTCAACAGGCTCCTCTACCGGTCCAGGGAAGACAATGTCGACATCTGTCATGACCAGATCAGATATATATATACGATTCTGACGGGATTTTACCAGCCACACACATGTTCAGAATAGAGTAAGTGTCCAAATGATGGCAGGTTCCTTCACAAGGTGGCTACAGTGGTGAAGTGTGCAGTGAGACAGTCACCTCCAGCATTCAGTGTTGTCAAATAATCACCAGAAATCAGTGAACAAAAACTCTTTTTCCCCAGAAGAAGAATACAAATCAGCTGACAGGTTAGCAGCACCATGGAAACAACCCAGATTATCCAACAAGCCCCATTCAGACTTGACAGAGTGCCACCACACGCTAAGACAACCTGTGTCTGAAACAAATGCACCCAGTGGTTACAATAAACCATCCTGTCATTCAGAAGTTGTGTCTTTATTTTATTCTGAAATGTGGGTATCAGCCTAAAAAACACAGTATTGATGCCTCTAGTTATTTTTTATGTGTATTTTATTTAACTGTACTTTCATTGGCCCAAAATAAATTATAATTGTACGCCCACATCTACATAATGACATATTTTTTTATATTTCCTAATTTGAAAACCTGTATTTTGCTAGACTAATTTATTAAATTGTTAATACCAGGTGTGCACCTGCTGTAACAACTGCCTGTGTCACTGATTTGAAGTTGGAAAGGTTAAAGAACCTGACTGAAATGTACTTAGGGTCTATGAGGGCCTCTTAGATTCTGCGGTCAAAAAATATTTTGATTGAGTCGACATCACTCGTAGCCTAAAACTACCTCTCACACACCTGAAGGCTGGTAATCAGGCTAACAACAAGACCACACTAGAACAAGAAGAGCCAGACTTCCACTGTGAAAGACAGAGACACAGATGACCACAGACAACAAACAGAGCAGTGAGCAACAGGAAGTTATGTGGACATCATGCAGGAAGTCGTCATGCATCATTAGTGCAGGATGAAAGAGTGAACTTGGCGACCACAAAAAGACAAACAGCGGCGAAGAGGACGAGTGTCCCAGAGAAGACCAGAGACATATGGACTCACCCAGGCTGTTGTTCTCTTTAATGCTTTTCTCTTGTAGCTGTTCTAACCGCACTGTAAACAACAACAGCAGAGACAAGTGTTGACAGACAGGAAGTCCCAGGCACGGCACCTGATTGGTCAGAAAATGCACCCTAAGCTGGCCACGGGGCGCTATGGTGACTCTTGTGATTACTAAATAAAGTGATTGGCTTACGCGGTGCAGTATGTGGTCTGTGTGTGTGTGTGTCTTTGAGCGTATGCATGCATATACCCTGCAGGGCAGCGAGCCTCTCATTGGTGAAGTCGTTGTCGGCCTGCAGAGCTTCGATGCGAGCCTGGAGAACCTGCTCCTTCTCCTCCATCTCCTCAATCCGCAGCTCCAACTCCCTCTTCTCGGTAGCTCCCCGCTGGGTCAGTTCCTCCTGCCGACCCTCTGCCGCCTAGGAGAGCACAGGAGAGAAAAAAGAGTCAGCGAAGACAGAAATACTAAATGGAGACTAAATACTCTCAGATAGTTTAGATTTTTTTTTTTATCTGTGTTCTGGTAGGACAAACAATAAATGTACAAGAAAACCCAGGAACTGATTACACTGCAGCTACAGTGATTTAGGAAAGTAATTTTTCAGACCAATTTACTTTCGCACTCTTTTTGTTGTCTGTGCTGTTTTGACGTCTTGTTGAATGTTATTTATGCAAACAGCGGTCATCTTCTAATGTCAGACTAAACCAGACAACTCTAACTTGAGTCTAATTGGAATAACATCCAGGCTCTCTGTGCACGTACCTTGATTTTGTCTGTGAGCTCTTTGATCTCATTGACGGCAGCATTGTATTTGTTAGCAAGTTCCCTCAGCTCCTCCTGGCTCCTCTCAGACATCTCCTTCAAGTGGGTGCACTCATCCTCTGTGTTACTGAGCGAGCGCTGGTGGACAGCATAAACATTAAGGTTTGTTCCATGCCTCAAAATACGAAGTGATCATTAGTGACTCTGTGATGTTGTGTACTACATGTACACACATCTTACCTCCACTTCAGATAGCTTCCGGACCACCTCGATCTTCTCCTGCAGGACTCTCCTCAAAGACTCCTTTGCTGTTGTCTCGTAATTGTGTTTGTCCTCCTGAAGAGCCAGCAGCTCCTTTCGAATCCCTTCCTCTGTCTGGGACTAATAGAGTTGGAGAGAGAAAGACACACAATATAACTTACTGCAAAAGTATTTTAAATTATGAAAAACGTTGTCAGAGATGTGCATGTGTGTGTGTGTTACCTTAGAGTAGGCCTGTAGCTGACTGCCCATCACTTCCAGTCTGGAGAGCAGACGGTCCTCATCAATCAGAGCCTGAAGGAGACACACAATTAGAATATGGCAATGGTGGACACATTCATTAACCTCGTATTAGGTTAAAAGAAATGATAGAGAAAACGCAAAATGTAGAAAATACATTAAGTTGAGTTATGTTCAGTGGTGGAATTTCACTTATCCAAGGCATATTTGTTTCTCTACAGAAAACAAAAAATAAATAAATAAAACAATTTGTAGAAGACTTGACAGTGCAGGGCACCTTTAAGACATTTTAATGTAGGCTAGAGTAACTATGAGAAACTGGCATGTAAGGTGCACATGAGGGGGTTTCCAGATAGAACACAGTACTATCAAGCACAATATGCTGCAGAGGTAAATAACACTGTGTGATATGCAGTATTATGCAAGACTCTTATCTTAGATACACCATGTTACAAAACAGGAAAAACCGAGCTGACATTGTAAGACAAACAAGTGAGCAACTATACACAGCATTTGTTTCCTGCAAAATGTGTGAAGCTTTTCAAAGGACAAAGAGCAGCATGTACACGACTGTACTGCCGTTACATCACTAAACAAACTGTATCATCGCATTTGTCCCTACTCATGTTACAGTGCAGGACTGAAGTGTCTTTACCTGCCAGCTGCTCTCTGAGGCCTCCTGAGTGGTAGCTAACAGACGCTGCAGAGTGGCTAACTTCTGCTCTAGCATCTGTTCTCTGTGTAAGGCCTCCTGGAGAATGACACACAGCGAAGAGAAAGGGTTAGAGGGGTGTGTAATAAATGTCTCTAATAAGATTATAAAACTAATCAATAATGGCTTTAACATTATATTAAAGTTCTAACTGATGATTAATTAGTGCACTAGCCAACCTAAATTTGTTCTATGAGTTGCATGTCAATGAGCACTTTCTGCCAACTTGTAAATCTATGTATAGATCTATGCATATAAATGTGATAACTAGTGATCTCTGCTTCTGTATGTCAAGGCAGCTTGAGTGTTACTAACATTTCCCATGAACATCATTTTACATAATTCTGCCTGTAAGAATTATTACAGAGCTAAGATTACTAGCTCTGTAATCTTAGAGCTGAATAACTTAGTTGATGTTTGCATTCACATGCAGCTCCCCCGGGTAAAGTCTGGAGATGTTCAGGGTAATGTTTTTTAATTAAATTAAATGTTTCATTAAATGTGGATGACACGTGATTTGTGACACTCAGGGCTTCTTTGATTTTGATAGTCTTATAACTTTGCTTTGTGTACATTTGGAAACATACCAGTAGATGTCAGTATTACCTGTAGATACTGGGAGAGCTGGAACAGTTCCTGAGAATACATACTGGGAGTGTTGGCTGCAACCTACAAACACACACACACACACACACGAGCCATGGTGATATATTTACAGTTGTCTGGACCTTCTGTTTAATTCAAAGCCAGACAAACACGTGAAAACAGAGGTAAAAACACACACATAGCACATGGTTAAAAAAAATAAAAAATAAAAAGAACAAGAAAAATGTCAGAGGCATTAAAAACAGACTGGTGAGACATGCACAACTAGGAACATTTTAATGATTTCTTATGTCGTAGCAGACTGAACATACAGTATTTAGATTTGTTCAGAGCAGTTACTCAGACAGCTCCCACATGTTGTTGATGTAATGTAAACTGACACAAAGGCCAATTATGGGGTGATCATCTGTTTACATATCCAAAACAACTGCCCCAGCACCATTAGTCAGCGGCTTTCTTAGGTCTGGATAAATTACTAATACAGGGATAAAACAATGTGTCCTAAGAAACTGTTAACATAATTATGACTGTTAATTAGGCTTTTGGTGTTTTGGGGAAAAAAGTGACTTTACTTCAATTCCTGTTTTTGTTTAACCTGCAATTAATTCATTTTTAATGTTGTTTCATGCATACTTATGCAGGTTGTTCAGAGGTTTTAAAGACAAGATTAATTAAGTCTAACATAATCATCAGCTAATTTAATAATGAAAGTAACTGCAGTCCTTTGATCCAGTTCCATTTGTTGAGATTAAAGAAAAAGTAAAGTAAAAATATTGTTGCTCAACAAACTTCCGAGATATTGGCAGGTGTAACAAACATATACCTACACTTCCAGTCTTTATGCTACACTAGGCTAGTCCTGAAACTAGCTCTGTTTATGAGTTATCCATATATCCATCTTAACATATATACATGGTTCCTAAATGTTGACCTATTCCATTACAGTTGCAACACATTTCTTATCAGGGAAAAGTGTTGCAACTGTACGGGCTGATGGCGGTCAGGGCATGAGTATCCTGAACAACCATTTGGTGTAAGCAATTTGTGACATGATGGCCTGTGTTGTTTATATTCTCCACAGTCTTTCTCTGCACACAGTACATCTCCACATTAAGTCAACGTGACAGACTGTGCGTGCGTGTGTGTGTTCCTGAGGGTGTGTAAGTGCCCTGAGAGACCAAGGAGGTACAAGGATCTAGCTTTAGGATAGTTAATTATGAGAAGTGGTTCAAATCTAATCACACACACACACACACACACACACACACGCACACCACACACGCACACACCACATGCACACACCACACGCACACGCCACACAGCTCCAGCCTACATTCCTCAGACAGGTTACACTGAGGCCCTGTTGTTCTCATTGATGGAGGCAGACACAGAGCAGGGTGAGGCAGCAAAGAAAGCTAACGTGGTACAGCACAGTACAGGCTTAACTACCCTAGCACTGTACTAATTAAAAAAATACAACATCCATGTGTCACAGCATAGTAAGGTTTTGCATTGCAGGGTTCATTTGAAGTTGCAAAGTATGGTATTGTGTGCTGTGTATTGGTGTAGCGCTGCAGAGGAAGATATGGCAAGATGTGAATTATGATACGTCCTTGATTATTTATGTTTAGCCATGTGTGACCCAATGAAGTCTTCCTTGAGTGAACACAGCAGTACAAACCAGCACCTACATGCTTATTGATTCATCTCACTGAATGGTAACAAGTTTAATTTTGACAACAATACACTTTTCTAACATGACTTTGAAGCCAGATAGAAATATATTAGTAGATTATGTCCACATAAATACATAATCTAAAACAAACACAACAAAATATCTTAGTAAAGAACCATTACATGTATGTAATGAATTAAGACCAAAACATCTGCCTAGACAGATTATCAATCTAGCATTATATGTTTTTGTGAAGCTTTCAAGTGATTCACATTGTTTATCAGTCGAGTAGTAGAAAATATCTAATATATATTATACAATAAATTCAGTTTAGTTGTTGACTGAAGCTTGTAGTGTAGTTACACAGTGAGAACAACTAACAACAGCGCATCAGTCCTTTTAAACTCAAAAAATTGCCACAAACACGAGAGCTACTTTTATTCACTTAGTAGTTGCTGGGGTGAATTTCATTTGTTAAAAATGTTTTTTTTAAACAAATTATTAATATAATTTTATGTACATAATAATTCAGACCCTAGAAACACTCAAAAGACCCAAAACACCTTCATCACTCAAGGAAAGAAACCAGTTTAAGTATCAACAATGCACCTACAGGCACAAAGCTCTCAGAGTGAACAGTGGGGGGAAAAAACGCCATGCCCCTTCATCCACATGAAAGATTTCTGTAGTGCAGTAGCTCAAACTGGCAGCAATCCCTGCATTCCTCGATCAGCTGACTACTCCACTCTGTGTCAGCATGTGTGCGGACTACTCTACCTACATGTGTGAAAACGAAAACACACCACATACTTCCATCATAGAGGTGCAATCACACATGGAAATCTGAGGCAGAGACAAACAACTTGCACACAGGACGGGCCAGCAACACAAGAGCACACACATTTGTGTTCTTACCTTGTCTACAGGTAGTGGTAACGGAGGCTGGATGACACTGAAAGAGGAAGAGAGAGAAGAAAACATTAGTCACCATAGAAACAGCAAGGAGTAAAGGCGCATGGAGTAACCACGGCGACAGATTAAATTCTTAAATGAAGGTCTTACTCTTCAAAAGATACTCTTTATATATTATAAACTAAAACCTCATCTCTGCAAAACGACTACATAATTTTCTTTGAACTTATTGACACGAACAAACTACTACTACAAACTACTGAACAGTTGAGAAATCGTTGAGTCTCACGCAGCTGTTTTTTACTTTAGTGTTGCTTTGTTGATTGTTTTTGCCATTTTGTCTACGCCCTGTATAATTTAAAAACAGATGCAGTGGAGCAAACATACAGAGAAACTGAGTGCACATGCTTCAGAGTCAGGGGTGAGTTCAGCAGATAAACAGTGCATTAGTTTTTAAGGATATAAAATTGAGGGTGTTTTGGTTGTTGGTTGTGTGAAAGTGACTGAACATTAAACAGTCACATAAATCACTGAGCCGAACTCCTTGAAGTACATTTAAAGTTACAGTGCACTCATACAGAGCAGCACAAAGGTTTACATCACTAACATACAAGGAACCAGTGGTAGTGACCTGAACTCATCCAAAGAGGAAGATAAGTAAAAAGATTTTCCATGGGTATCTGTACTTTCATCACCATGTACAACTCAGGTACCTGCTTGACTGTATGCAAGAGACGTAAATTACAGAAAGAAGAATAAAAGTCTTCATGTATAATGCTATTTTAGTGACTGTGTGCGGAGTCAACAAACCTAAAAGTGCAGGTTAATTCATTTCTTAAGTTTTATTAATTATGGCTTGGCTTGGAAGATGTTTGCTTGCAGATGTGTATTTACAACAAACTACTATTCCAGCTTTAAAAAGTGATATTATAAAAACAAGTACATATTTACTTTGTGATTGATTCTAGGTTTAAAGATATGTAGAGTCACAAAGAGAGAATTCCACAAGGTAGCTCACTTCCCCGACCACCGCTGGTGTATCAGTAGCCAGGTGTGTGCATGATATAACTAATATGACTCAGGTTTTCTGAATCATCACCAGATCTGAGTCACACTGTGGGGAAAACTGTCAAATGAAACCCCGCAGTAATATGACCTCTGCTACTTGGCAGAGGTATTTATCTAAAGTACTGCAGCTCACCAAAACACAAGGTCACTCAGGTTTGTTTTAGAGAGTAAAGATAAAGGCAGAAACAGTTCAGGAATGAAGGTAAACTTGACTCTGGGGACAATATAACGTGATTCTGTTAATGTTCAACCACCAATCAGCAGGAGAGGTGGAGACTGTAACAACTCCTACAACAACTATGAGGAAATTAGATAACAAGTGTTTCTCACTCATTGTGGAAGTATTTTTCACTTATAGTTTATAAGTGTGCATCAGGCTTCAAACACTACACATATTAGGAAGCTACAACTTAAACTTCCCGTAAAATGTCATCATACTTCAAATGAATTTTCAAATCTGCAGGCTTCAACCTCAAACACTAACAATCGTCATATAAAAATATGAATAACCAATATAACCTCTGCAATCAGATATTTCCCTTCTACTGTAAAGTACTTGGATACTAAGTCTGTTGTACTTAAAGCTCATTATTAAGACATTTCTTAAGTGTTCACTATTTCATCAGATTGAATCAATTACTAGTTAGAGTCAGAGTAGCAGACAGTAGCCAAAAACTAAAGGTAGACTTTGCTGACAAATACATTTACAAAACAAATCCTCTTTATAATCTCAAAAGGTTTCTTCTTGAAGAGCAGAACAACAGAGTGTCATTTATCTGCTAAATCCTGTCAGTTATTTATATAAAAACGCACAGACTCATACAAAATAAATTGATGGGTTGGAAAACTTTCATTAGTAATTGCCGTTTTGTAGTCAAGGCCAAAGCGTAGTGACTTGGATAAAAGGCAGCTGAAAGGATGAGCTAATATTTTTAAGGGATGTTTGTACATTTCTTTGCAGAGATCAAGGTCTGTGCTGCTGCTGTTCTCATTCAATAGGACAACTTCAACAGAACATTATCCATCACAGGGAACAACACAAGCATTTCTGTTTGATCCTGATTTCACTGTGCTGAAGTGAAAGATTTTCCTATCAGAACAGAATTACACTGAGGTCTAACAGAGGAAGAATTACAAGCACATGTATCCTCCAGGAGTTACTGTAATTCCCCTAAAATTCACTTCACACTGTCTCTACACCAATACAAGACTCTCAATATATTATCTTTCAGTCTACATTTCATATAATAATAAATATTAAACATACATACATATTAAAAAGAAAATCATCATTACATGATGACGTATACATAGTAAACTGACTATAAGACCTATAATGGTACAGTGGGCATGGTTCCATTTCCATTAGACTTTGGGAATTGGCATTTTCTTCTTTATAAAAGCTAATTTGAAATAATTTAAACTAGATACCAGCAATTAGCAGCACTGACTGCTGGCTATCCTGAGAAGGACACTGTCCTTAATGAATCCATCCAACTGTGTGGTTCTACAAGTTTGCTTCTTCCAGATTCATTCAGTCACAGCGGTCTGTCATGCTTTAATTTTCATCACCACGGCAATCACTGTGCATAACGCTGTTTTATTTATCACTAATGCCAGTGGTAGTTCTGTCACTCCAACTGGATTATCACAGCAGGAGCCCTCCTCCCCCAAGTCATCATCATTACATATTATTTTAGCTAGCTCATAAATCAACTTTCCATTTTCCACTGCAGGATTTAACAACCTGTAAACAGTGGGCTTCAATCATAAAGAACTTATTGTTCAGTTTTTACTTTTTCACTAAATTTTAAAAAAGCTGAGATACAGCACTGTGGATATATTCCATAATAATCTAACTAAACTCATTTCATCTAGTGAAATGCCCTTATAATATTTAAATAGACTGTCTTAAAACCGTTGCTTTAGGATTGATTGCTGATGCTGTTACCTGCACACAGCACAAATAACAATCCCAACATCTGTCTAAACAAAACAAGACATTGGCTTTATGCTGGACCGTTGAGACCTCCACTCTACTTTCATTTTAGGACAAACAGTTGCAGCTGCCAGTTTAATCTATACTCTTATGTTAAAAGTTTTGCTACATTATAGTATTTAGCTGTAAATCTCTAAACAATCAGCAGCATGCCCCAGTTTGATCAGGGCCATTTGAATGTGAAAATCCTGATTCACTTTACCTGTCCGGTCTTCGTCCTGTGAGCGTGAGGCAGTGATTTGTCACAGGGCAAAGTTCACAGGTCGGTCTTTATCTCAGCTTGACACGGCTACTCCTGTCAGAAAATGAACCTTTCCCATGTTCTCCTACTTTCAGACTAAGCAGATGATTCTCCGCGTTTCCACAGCACGAGTGAAGTCATCCCATAACACAAACTTTCTTTCTACTCTCCACTCCTCCCCTCTGCTGAGCAAAATAGCTGATTTTCTTTTTTTAACTTGTGCAAGTTACAGTCGCTCCACTCCTTCTGGCACTCACTGTGAACGAACAATCTGAGCTATGCTGTAGCTATGCTTCTCTGTTACCTTTAAGGACTGTGGGAAACTGAAAGTCCTCTACATAACTAACCTGGCCTTGCATCAATTTACAAGCCATCATTTAAAATCTCAACTGACCTGAGAGGGAGCAATGGAAACATCTCTGTAAACCACCTGACAATAAAAATGCCTCAGTGTTTTGAGGAAATATGGCAAGGGAAAACACACTGATGAGGGAAATAAAGGAGACCTATTGTCTTAACAAAACAGCAACTGGAGATAAACAATGGTGGGTAAACCCGCAACACATCAGAGGCGTGACTTCATAATTTCAGAGACAGTTTTACTATCTAGGTCTAATTTAGAGCTTTAGTTTACAGCTTGAACCAATTTGTCACTTGGATCATGTGTGTTGTTTTTCATGTGTGTCAGCACATGAATAATAATGTAAAGGACTTTATAGAGAGCAAAAGCTGCTGGTGCCCATTATTGTACGCTTCTTAGGACACACCCAGTCAGCGATGTCACAGCAGGTGTTTTGCATTAGTGGAGAACAAAATACAGGAGGTCTGCACTGTATTTCTTTTTAAAGAAATCTGTCCCCTCCTATTTAAAATAAAATTAACTGAAGTGGAGGAAGAGCGCAGCTATCTGATAATTTTCACTTCAGAACGTTTTAGGTGCACAGTTCAGATTTCAGGTTTAGATGTAAAAAAGGATTACATGAACAAACGATTTCAGAATTACCGTTTTAAAGGACACATATACTGTCTGGTGTCTGGTATTTGGCAGACTTACAGGTGGTTAATTCAAAGACCTTATGCAATTCAATGAGTCTAATTATTTACTAATGAAGTAAAGTTTAGACCTTTCACATATTGGCCTTTTTAGTGTTGTCTGCCTGTTTACAATACAGCACAGTTTAATACACCTGTCTCAAAAAGTTAAAGATGCTCAGGAATAACAATATTAAGTGCAAGATAAAAAACTACCATGCATTTACCATTTTTGAAAAAATTGTTGGAGCCAGAGATTAATCTGACCCCAAGTAGGGGGGTTCTGACTGGCTGATGCCTCCACCATCATAAAAACCTGTCATGTTGCTAAATTTTTGATATGTAGTTCTGATCACTGCTGTACTGTAATCTGTGACAACTGGTGCAGGAACAGATGTCTTCAAGTTAAACTAAAACAGTATCTAAATTATTAAAAAACAGACTACTGAGCATCTGCAATCAAAGAAATGAGCATCAGATTACTAAAAAGCCCATTTAAAAAACCTTTTGCCTCAAGGGAAACCATGTTTGTCAGAAATTGCTTATTTTTCAAAGAGAGACATAAGAATAACATTCTCCAACACAGCTGCTCCTGAACTGCATCATGAACCTATGCATGATGAAATTCAGGCAGACAGAAGCGATTCTCTACAACATCTAAATGATCATTTGCCAACACAGACAGCAGGAGCAGAGTAGACCCAGGAGACTTTTTCAGTCTGTATTCATGTAGACCAAGATGCTCGTCTGTGTTTTCCAGACTCAAAGTAGGACAGCAGGGCAGCAGATGGCACTGCCCACCATGGCACTGTGCCACAATGTCACACACAGATTCCACATTGTATTTACAGTAGCCAATTACAAACACACAGGCACACACAGGTGGGACTCCCAATACAGTAGGAAGTTTCATGCTGGGTCACCTGCTGGTCTGCTACAGCCCATTTAACTCTACACTTACACACAGAGAGAGTACTGTAATTTGTAGAAAGACTATCTTTCATTCTCCCTCTGCATGAATCAACAGACATCAAATGACCATTCGTCCAACACAAACAACGGATGTCAAATAGTTGCCATAAAAGTCAAAAACCAGGTACAATTCTCTCGCAGAGAGAATTCTATCACAATGAAAGCAGAAATATTGTTGAGTGTGTCTTTAAAAGTAGCACGGTGTGTAGTAACAGCATCATTACCAGTAAGCAGAGAACTGTTAAAACCAAACTGGGTTGATATACTGTCCATCAATGGGTGAAGTTTATTGCTATATGTGTTAATGTTAAATGAAAGCTTCATGGAATAGTGTCAACCAGGGAAAATTGCTTACTCGCTTCGTCTGCGTGCCTCCATCCCATCAGGTAGGAAGAGTTTGATTGTTGATACAATGCAGCCATGAGTGACTGGAAACACAAACAGACAAACCACCATGTTAATATACTAAACACTTGTGTCCACATGTTGGGAGAAATTGAAGACCGTGGAGAAAAGTCATAAATGATACAGCCAGCCTTTCACCTCTAGGACTCCCACAGTGATGCAGGTTTTACTTAAACTGCTGAACATATTTACAAATCTCTGAACTGCTGTACTGTTCACACTACATGACATTTTGTATCACAGTATTGTTGCCAGGATTTATGTGCTGTGTGTACCAAACACATAGTTGATCGAATATGATTATTCTAAAAACAGAGTGTTAAAAGAAACACATGAGATTAAGTCAGTGTGTGTTTGTGTCCCTGCTGGTTCCTTCCTTCCCGGTCTCAATTTTGAGGTCTCCTGTTCATGTTCTCATTTCATGCTAAAATAAAATCAAATACTTGTAACAGAAAAGTAGTAATTGTATTTATAATAATTTGATAATAAAAAGAAAAAAGTAGTTCTTCATTTGAGAAACTAATTTAATTTGATGTAATTCCATTATTAAGCAGTGTAATAGCTAAAACTGTGGACTGGAGTAAATATTAAAGTGTTAGATTCAGAAGTTCCTCTCTAATAATAGCCTCATGTGACCAAGGTTCAATACAGATTAAAGGCCTGCTGTGTCTTCAGTGTGTAAAAGAGTATTAGTGGAGCTGAAAATTTGACCTCAATATCTGCTCAGCACAGCGTATGTTTACAGGATGTAGTCTATGAACTAAGTGAAATAAGCCCTAAGGTACACTTAAAGGTCAGTGAAGTGTACTTATTTCAGGGTTGTGTGCATGCATTATCAGCTACAAGGCTGGTAGAAACAAGTCACACACGCTAATATTTTGTTGGACCACCTTAAGCTTTGATTAAGGCACAAACCATGACATCGTTTCTATAAGCTTCTGCAATGTCACAACATTTATTCCCAGCCAGAGTTGCATTAGTTTTTTTCCAAGATCTTATGATGGGAGAGTTGGACCGCTGCATGAAGTCTTCTCCAGTACACCCCAAAGATTCTCAAAGGGGTTAAGTTCTGGACTCTGTGGTGGCCAATCCATGTGCAAAAAGTATGTGTTCTCTCGCAGATTAACCACTCTTTCACAATTTGAGCCCAGTGAATCCTGGCATTGTCATCTAGGAATATAATTGTGTCTTCGGGGAAAAAAACAATCCACTCAAACAATCCATTGAAAAACCTGGTCATTCAGTATATTCAGGTAGTCAGCTGACCTCATTCTTTGGACACATAACGTTGCTCAACCTAGACCTGACCAACTCATAGATGTTTTCTTTGCTTGATGCATGCAAACAATTTGACCCTTCGGAAACAGATTAACATCTTTTCATCAACCACAGGATGTGTCTTCCGACATGGTGGTTTAAGAAATGAGAAGCTACTCACTGGATCAGTTAGGGTTAAATAACTTGTTGGCAGCTGAAACATAATCATAACCATCCATGCAGTAATTATCCAATTATTCAAACCTATTTGCTTAGTTAAATCCAGGTTTTGACTTTCCATTATCGGGCTTTGATTCTTTCTTGTCTGTGTCTCATTTAGCGAATGAGAACATTTAGAGCATGTGGGCACAAAAATACTAGATTTTAATGTTACAGTGGGTAAATATATTCCATATGTGAACGTACCTTTACGTGTGTTCTCAGTGACGTCAACGCCAAACTGAATGATGTCTCCAGAGAGAACCTCGCAAGGCGGACTCTCCTCTGAGCCACGACTCAACCTCTGGCTGTTGATGAACGTCCCGTTGCTGCTTTTAGTGTCCTGCAGGTAAAACTGAAACAAAACAAAAAAAAAAGACCTGAGGTGAGAAACATGTGAAGAAATTCATTTAAAAAATGTCACCAAGTAAATTGAAATAGACACACTCTTATAGTTTTAAGGGCAATGACAGGAGAGAGGAAAAAATACGACGGAGGATAACAGTATGTAACTCTGTATGTCACATGAGCATTTATACAAAGAGACAGCGAAATTTCCAAGAGATTTATCTGAAATACTGGATACTGATGTTTAATTTAGTTGTATTACATTCAATATGAACTCATAACTAATCACCTCCTATCAGTGCTCACAGCTGCATTGTGACAATGTTTATAATTTAGTCCTGAACAAGATCTGTAATAATACTGAAAATACGGCCACACCTCATCCAAACACAAACAGAACATACACAAATAGACACACAGACATAATGCAAGAATGCACAGATACACTGAGGCATAAAAATACAGTACACACAGCAAAAATGTTTAATGTGTAGAAACAAATACATGTATATATATATAGGCACAAAAACTACACAAAGATGAATCTAATGCTCTCTCTCACTCACACACACAGACACACACACAGTTAGCAATCTGATCTGAATGCCTGAGGCCTGTCTGTCGTTCCAGGAGTTTCATTCATCAGCTCTCCGTCATAACTGAAAACCACTGTCGATCTACCAAAGAGAGAGAGATATGGAAGCTGAGTGAACAGTGAAGACAGGATGGATGAACTGTAGGAGGTAAACAAGGGACAGAAAGAGGGAGAGAGCGCAAGAGATGCCAAGACTTTTTATCCAACTGCAGTGTGCTACAAAAAGCTACCAATTCACAGCTAACGCACGCGTGCATGCACATAAACACACCGTTAGTGCCTGTCCCCATGGTAACCTGGAGACAGAGAGGGAGGGACCTAACTATAGAGCTTTTCACCCAGCAACAACACACATACACACATGATGCCTACACACCTATACCTAGTGTCTCACACACACAGACACACACACAAAAACATGACATCATCAACCAGTGAGTGGAAGACTGCTGCTTTAATGTCAGTCCAGTCAAACTCATCTATGTCATTTGTCTCCGGCTCCACTTTTCTATTAACACATTTTACATGTTGATCTTTGCGCGTTCATCTGCTTTATTAGCACCATGTCAGAGCAGCCTATAATCAGTGCTGAGTAAGTTAAACTGTACTCAATTACATGCTGACTTTTAGTTAATGAAAAAGTAGAAACTAATGTGAAAATAACTCCCACTGCAGTAGCTCTACTGTGGAGATTTAATGACCATCTACAATTCAGCATGTCGAACCAGCAGTGGATCCATTATAAGTGACAGAGTCCACTGTGATTGTATTTCCAGCTTAGCAAATCACCGCACAAGAAAGGAAGTAAATCCTGGTGCCATTTACAACTTTGTATCAGAGATATTCTCGATTAGAGGTATCTGTAAACCATCTGTGGTGAGAAAATAGTAAGCAAATCCTGCTTTGTATATCTGCAATCCTCGATCTTCTTCTGCTTTCGCTTTCGGAGAGACAAATGCAGACTACCACTGGTACTGAGAGCTATTTCCTAGTGCCAATATTTGTCCCAGTCCAAGGCGACTTGACACAAGAGAGTCTGTACATCGCCTTACAGTGTTAAAAAATGTAAGTGTTACTGCAATTTAGATATTATAGATTAGATATATTACAGATAGATTTTATATTACATTACAGTTAGCAATTGCAGTGTTAATGCAATTATGAATTTGATATTTTGGTAATGTAATATCTAAATTTTGAATTGTAATACCCCAACACTATGCATTACTGGAAACGGTCAACAAGTAATGCATTACTGTTGGCAATAATCAAAGCACAACAGCAATGACATGACAGGTGATCAGCACTAAAGTCATATTCAAAGAGATACTGCAAGAAAAACAAACAAACAAAAGAAAAAAAAAAAACAGGTTTGTTTCTTATTGTAGAGTCTCAAAAAATAACAATAATAATAATAATAATAAAAGACGAAAATAAATAAACAAAAGCAAATAGCCCCATCTCCCAAAAGAGCAGCAGTGCAATGCAGTGTTAAGTGGCAACGTGTCATGCTGGCCCTTCAAACATGTATGTCTGCGCACATCATTGTTTATGGTGGCAAATCATTAAAACACCACCACATTAGTTTTAATTATTGAAAGTGGCCGGTAAATTGTGCTGGCTAGTGCAAGTGAATTTAGAAAAACCGCTGATCAGTGGAAACACAAATTCAGCCATTCTCTATATTTTCATATCCTCATTGTCACTATCAGAAATCGCTGATAAATGATTTAAACGCCTCAGAGCAGAGATGTGTGGTGTCTAACTCATCTTAAATTTGTGAAGTTCTTTAAATTCAGTGGTTAAAATGTAAGAGCTTTAAGAATAATTACATTTATCTGTATTTGACATCAGTTACAGGTTGTTATCTGATAACTGTAATCTCCCAAAATACAAAAATTCTAATATCTAACCTTTATGAATCACAAAAGGAGTCCCTTTCATGTTCACAAACAAACTGTGGGTTCATGCTGAATCACTGCTGCTTCATTTCCTCATTCAGGGTCAGAGGGCTGCCAGCCTCCACCAGCAGACACTCACTTTCCTACTCACTCTACAGTGCACTGAAGTATGTGTGAATGAATGACAGTCATCTCGCCTAATAGCTCATATCCGTTTTTTTAAATTCAGTCAAGCCTGACAGTTTATCTGACACAACATGGATATGACGCAAGATTTCCTGTCTGTGCACACGTGTACAAACCAGTGACATCGCAGAGCAAGCTGCCACCTCGTCTTTTACAGTTCCATCTCTTAATATGTTGTTATTATTATTGGGTAATTTATTTCCCATCTGTTATATCAATAATATAAAAAAAAGGTCAAGATTATCTATGAGTCTGTACAATCATATTAAGCTTTGCATTTACTTTCTCTTCAGAATAAGTTCAACTGACCTGGAGGGTTGTTCAATTTTCTGATCATCTGAAGGCTGGTCTTTCTTGAGCAGTTACAGTCATGCTTCATGGATTACGTTGTACTTTTAAGCTTATGTTTAGACTTAATTTTAACTTCATACATTAGTGTTCCTCTGGGGAAACTGGATTTGCAGTCACAAGGTAAAACACAGATTACAGATTTGACTAGTAAACATATTCAAATATTAAATGAGTATTAAAACAACCTAAACCAGACTTCCTTTAAAAAATAAGAAAAAAGCATCTGAAAATACTTCAGGGTGATAATGTTATATTTTTTCTGAGCCCTACACTATTCCACAACTGCACCACCAACATTCCTTCACCACTTCCACCCACTAACAGAACATTTCTTGGGGAAACACTGCATCTCTTTATCCTTCACTATCCTCCTCTTCCAGCTCTTTCTCCTCCCTCATTAGTGTCAGGTAAATTAGTGCCATGTAGTTGTGTTTTGATTTTAATTTGCCCTCCAAAAACAGTGCAAACCATCTGCTGGCAGCCAAGAGGCACGGCGGCCACTTAGCCAGTCAGCAGGTTGACACATGACACCAATTTGGTTGGATGCAACACACACACAAAGACAAAAACACAAAGCAGCAGACAGATGCGTTAATAAACGGATAGTAGTAGTCAGCTAACAGATAAACTGAAGGTCTGCATTTATAAAGTCACTCAGAATCCCACATAGGAGTCATGCTGAAAGTTGTACTACAGTACAACACAAAACTTCTTCTCCATCGTCATACATTTACTCAAAAAGAAGAAGGTCTCCTTTGAGGAAGAATCTCCATTTTGGTATAGGTAGAATAAATAAAATGAATGAATAGGGTCCTTTAATTTTACTTAGGTTTTTATGTCAATACATTCATGAGAATATGCTGCTCTGAACAGCTGGATGACCTTAGTGCTGCTGATAGTCACTGGACCACTGCACCGAATATAAAAAATAAAGCTATGACCAATTATAGTATATATATTGATGGGTTTTTGATTTGCTGCCAGACACTACTGGCACTACACTACTACAACACTGTGTATTGTGTAGGCAAGAATCTGGTGATAGAATATATATCACGATACAGGGGCAACAATTCAATATATTCCAATACTTCAAGCAACTCACATTGTTATGTCATTCGACAGTAAACCAAGGAATAAACCAAATCATAGCTCAAAAATTAAGGTCTGAACCAAACTGTGCACTTAGTTTTTGCTTGAAATAACAATTCGCTATTTCAATGTACATATGAGTATGCAACTATCGTTTCATGATAGGCTCGAATGTAAAATTTGTTACTTTAGAGGAGGAGAGATGAATATTTAAAAAAAAAAAACTAAAGTTGTTTGATAATTTCCACCTGCTGGGAGGTCCTAACACGTTGGAACAGCTTTGCAACTCTCCCTTACATGCAGAGATAAGATTTTTTTTTTCTGCTGCTGAGGAAAAATGATAACACTTTTGGTAAAAGGAGGACTACACATGCTGGGCCAGTCAAGACAGCTGTCTTACTCTGAGGGAAACATAAACATGTTACCTGAACTCTCATGACCCAACAGGAAACACTGTAGCTAAGCATTAATCATAAACCTAGGAACTCACATGGAGTTAAAGTAGATAAACAGATGTACAAAGATGAAAAAAAGAGTTACGGAAGAGAATGGAGCCGAGCCCAGACGTGATGTCATGACTTGGGCTTTTAATATGCTGCAAAAAACTCTCACTTTAGGGTCCAGTTGTCCTAAATAACAGAAGGAGGTAATGCTAGAGTGCTCACATATTTGGCAACTTTCACATGAGCCAAACCAGCACAAGTTATGTATAATATAGATGGTGAAAGAGCAGTTTACAGCAACACACCAATAACAGCATTAAAACTGTCTCACTAATTTTAAACTGTCTCGCCAACTCATCTTTCAAATTATTTTTAGTCACAGTTAATGTGTTTTTTCCAACATGATGCAGACATGTAAAACTGGTAAAGCATTTGCAGGTTACAGTGCATATCTGAGAAAGGCTGTAGACCTAAAAGAGAACAGGAGAGTGTTTGCTGATCCCTGTGCAGACAGCCAGCAAGACTGAAGCTTGGACTTGAGCCACTATTTCCAAATGAGGTGGTTTGCTGCTACTGGCAGACAGAAAAAGGGTTTTATCAGTCAGCATTGCCTGTGCCTCCTTTTAGGATGAGTGTTACTGCATGTGTTTTTCTTGCTTTCAGTTCACTCACTGTCACTGGTTATATCAAAGACATTACCTCATCTTAAAGCACAAATCTTTCGACGTATTCTCAAATACATTTCTAGGTTGGATGGCCTTTTAAAAATGTGCTCTCATAAGTAATGCTGTAGTAAATTCACCTAGTTAACCTAAGCGTAGAAGCCTCATCAAAGTTGAGCTTAAAGTGTTATGATGGATGGCAGTGACTTCAAATCCTAAGCTCATAAAGGCAGAGGATGTCAAAAGCATCCTCCTTCCTTTCTCAGGAAGCATTGAAAAGCTGAAGACTTTGGGTTAATTGCTTTAACAGAATGTAGAATAAACTGGTTCAAATGTTGACTTGAGTTTATTCAAGCTTCAGTTTTTATGATAACCATCCCAACAAGCAGATAATGTTCAGCTGTGATTAGCATATTTATTGTTTCACAGGATACTTTAACTTAATTTGCACCCGACAAGATGTATAAATACAGTTCCCAGTAAGAGTCAGTGTAGAAAATAGTGCTGTAACAGATATATAAATAGCAAATAGGCTTTCACACCTGTTTTCTAATTAAAACTCTGCATCTAACAGCTTGCAGCATGTATGCCTAAGTCTTGAAACCTGCCTCTAGCTTAGCATGTTTAGGTATCACCTTGATAAGTTAGTGCCACATACCATAAGACTCATACCTGTAACAGAAGGAGGTGAAACACGTTTCTAGTAGAACTAATAAAGTAGACAGTCTGTGTAGGTTAAAAACCTGTAAGAAAAAGGACTGCACATATAGAAGGATCCACGATCCAGTCTCAAAGCGATTGTTTTGGTCTGCACCTGCCTGTGATTGCTGTGTTCAGACCTGCCCAAAATAAGCCACACCAAAGGGTTTCCCCTTGTAACCAGAGTATGAATCAGCTGGACTAAACAAGGTAGCTCTGAAAGCCTACAGGCTCTGCTGTGTTTAAAATTGGATCAAATGCCTTCCATGGTACTGTACAGTCCCTAAAACATTTGCACATTAACATACATTTTAAACCCTCAAATACCGATGTTGCATCAACCTGGGGGGGGGCCTTTCTGACATCATCCCTCCAGCTGACAGTTCAGAGGGCATCCCTCACTGTAAATCCCGCTTAATTCTCTATCGAGTTGTCCAAGTGCAGTATCTGGGTGCAGTATTCCTGTCACTGGACACCCATTCACAATGCCAGAGTTGACTCTGCCAGGTTGCCTTTCCTGCCAGCAGTGTCTTATTCCTTCATACAGAGACACGAAGAAAGCTGTGTCCTGTCTGTGTAACAGCATTCCTGAGCTGCGTTGGTATTCAGCTTGAGGCCATTACCATGCCGTGGAATACTGATACCAAACAACAGCTCTGCTCTACTGTCAGCACTGCTCTCCATCTGTTGCTGGGTTGACTGACTGATTACATCTTTGGTTGTCTTTATCACAAGCTAACTAACCACCCTGGTGTGCAAACAAGATTCTGGTGAATCATGCTGTATAAAACTATTCTCTATCTAACTCACTGACTGCATCCCTTAATCACTTGTTTTAAAAGGTGCATTATGAGTGTGGCCCCTCGTCTTACTAGGATGTTAACACTCTTTTGAGTGAGCATAGTGAACATATTAGGTAAAATTCAGGTTCTGCAGTGGCAGCTCGGTATGGTAGTGTATTTTCCAAACAAATCTCCATTTTTACTGTCAGTGTTTGAGGACAGAGTCAATTACAAAAACACTGTGTGATTTTAACATTCTAGACACTATCCATGCATATTTTTAAGTTTGTGCTCGCTGACTGTTAGGGGGCGCTCACAGTCTGACTGAGATAAAAGATACAGGAAGTGGAGGTTCTCCGTTTCCAAGTATATCTGGTTCTACCTGAGGCGTGCATGTATCTTCTAAATGTAAGAGCTAGACTCATAATTATCTTTCACGCAGCACATACAACATACTATGAACATCTACATAAGGAAATATCCTGGAAAATCATTGTTATTGTGATAGGAGTGTAATACTAAAATAAGATTTTTACACGTGTTCCTTAAACTCTGACTTGAACTCAACAAGACCTACTTAAAATGCATGCTACAGTTTTATGAAAAATGTAAAACTGTCACTTCTCTAAAAAGGTTTAAACAAACAGGAACGAATGCATAATTTCTCCAGATTGATTTGAATGCAACTCCATAGTATAGTCCTATACTACATATTGTAGTATGCTTTATGTTGCTGTTAATTTATGGACCCTCTGGGCTGTTTAAATACTTCACAAATCAGTCACTTGACATTTGTTGAGCTAATTTTATTTTATCTTAAGGCTGCTCTATTTTCAATGGAAATGAAATTTGCTAAGGGCAGCAGGGCATGAAGACAGTTTTAGAGTGACATTTTACACAACCTGTTGCACTATAATAAATTGCTAATTGGCATTATTGCAAATCAAATAATGCATTTTCCTTCAAGTAAAAAATAGTGGGTTATATTTCATATATAACAGTATAGACTGTTGCTAGCATCAATGACCAAAAAATGAAAATGAAACTGTACAAGGTTGTTCTTCCCACCAGAGTTAGACAATCATCCAAACTACCTTAAGCTTAACAATTTTAAAACATAAACCTGTGATATGAAACATACTTTGAACAATGGCCTATGGATCTTTTATAAAGTATAAAGTGATTTAAATTTTTCACCCAGCAGAAGGGGTATGGGCTGTGGAGCCCAGTACAGGCTTCTACTTGCAGACTGGTATTTACACATGTTTAAGACGTCAGGCTGATAAGGCTTTTAAAATAATTCTTTCACAGTCTGGTTTTCCCCTGTATTTATTTGACAGAGAGCTGACCAAACATCACAGTGGCCTGCAGAGAGGTACCGCATTGGGAAATATACATAGGCCCCCAGAAGGGAGCCAGGCCGGACAAGAGAAGACAAATTTAGCTCCAACATCATGTCACACATAGCTGCAACACAGCAGCACTGATGCAACAGTATGAACACTCACTAACAGAGTCTAACAAAACAAACAAGTTTTTTTGTTTGCTAACAACATTTGTCAGCCACATGCTTACCCAAACTTGCTTAGGTTAAGTTAACTAATTTTCTATTTACCTTTTCATGGTCAATGTAAGGGTATGTAGAGTTTCTAATCGTAGTGGTGTGATACAATTATGTCCTCCAGAAGGATAAACATGGACTGATCTGGTCAGCTGGCACGTGCTAAGGTTCAGTGTCCACGCTCCCTGGATGAATGAATGACTGGCCAGATAAATAAGTGACACTGCTGTATTACAGAGATTTCCACTGCGAGCCCCAAATCTGGTTTAATCTGTTTGAGCACACCGAGTAGGTTTCTGAGTGGCTTATTGACGAGCTGGCCACTGTCCTGTATCAAGTCTAAAGATGGGATGGAAGTCCATTTTAAGTTTTAACACCTACAAAAGGTTATTTTCACAACAGACATGTTGACTAGTCTTTACAGGAAAAGCACAGGTTAACGTTAATAATGGCTCTGTTACATCAAGTAGCACAAGAAGTCATGCTCATAAGGTGTTACCATGACTTTAGAGCTATTAAACCCACATGGATCCTTTATTTTGAGCTACAGTGTGTATGGGTGTGCAATATACAGTACATAGGCTATAATATCTTCAGTGTTGCTTTAACCAAAACGATAAGGTGAAAGATGGCATGATGTAGTAGTGACTTTGCTAAAACAAAAAAAAGTTCTCAGTATCCACGTGTCAAGTAGCTTAGTAGTAGTCTTACTGTGTATGCAGACAGAGTCATTCATGAAAGAACAGCGCCAGAAAAAAGACACATACTGACACTAACTTTATTTTGAAAGCTTTAGTAGAAAGGTGCTGTCAGCTTATCTGGAGTGGCAGCATTGTTTCATTGGCTTACTGTAATTTCGTAATGACTACTAGCTGAAAGGCTGGGTGGGGCAAAGTGGACTGGTTTTGAGATTCATGCTACTTTTTCAATAGTATCCCAAATAAGGATGTCAAGAGAACCAATAATTTGGTACCAAGTCAGTACCAAATTCTAAAAAGGTAAAAGCAGTTATTTTCTATGGTACTAAAGATACAAAAAACACCTTAGTAGCTGAGTGTAAGTTTTCCAGCACATATGAGCTCAGCAAATAACTTTACAAATGTAGTCTGATGTTAAATGCAAAAAGAAGAATGTTAATGCTAACACCAACATGTGGAATGGTACAGGTGCAGCAACAGGTCCATCGACCACTACAGGTCTATCAGGCTTACACCAGAGCAATTATTTACAAGGGCCGTACTGTTCTACACCATTTTTTGGGCTCCTGTGGTTCAGATCTAACAGATGCTCTCAAACATGTACTAAAGCCATGAACTTCTCTAAACGTTACCCATGTGGGCTGCATGTGAGAATACAAATGTCAGAGTCAGTCAGTTTGCCTTGTCATCATTTAGGTTTAAGGAGTAATGCTGTAGTAAATGCAGGTTCACACATGCTAGGATGAGTGAGGTGGATGTCAGAAGCTAAGATATAGACCTACGTATTTCCACATTTTAATATTTAGTAGTAGTCATTTAGTAAAAAATACATAATGTATCTTGTAATGTAATCTTGCTGATAAAAACTAGTTCATATAAACACAAAGAAATCACATCTTCTATTACATTTCAATCTGGGTTCTTTGTTTGACTGCAGGCTGTCTGACTGACTGGAGCTCAGTTTCTCTTGCACTGTGATTCCCAAACAGGTCCCAGGAGCTCACCTGTTAAGAGAGAAGCAGCTGTGTCTGACCTGACCTTTCCATGATGGCTAAAGCTTGAGGAAAAAAAACAAGAAAGAAAGGAAAAAAGCACACACTTCTTCATTTTCTTTAGGAGCCCTTCAGATATTCATTCCACCAGCTGTGGTCATGTCAATTTATTAATCCTTCTTTTGCAGTAGTCAGTCCTTTGGCACCGGTACCAGCAGGAGTTATCAGCAGCCATAGTGCATAACATGCCTTCACAGCATTACAGGTAAAAATCCTCAATCGTGTTTCAGTCTGACTGCAAAACAATAAACCTGTGATTTTTCCAGCAGCTCTAGTAGAGTACGAGAGATGACAATGTTCCAGTAAATTAAAATATCGCAATTTACGTTCCATCACTCAGAACCAAAGAGTGAAAAATGCATGTGGAGTCTCGTCCAGTTTTACGGTGCTGGTGGCAGACCGTGCTCTGATGTACCGAACGATAACATTAATAATAAAGCAATCTGCTGGGTCGCTGATCCAACGGATTGGTTCATCAATCACAGGATGCAACCAATCCCACCTGCTTCTCTCCAGTGCACACTTACGACACACAGACAGTGACAACAGCAGAACAACAAAACCACCTAGAAAGACAAAATGAGAAATTCTGCAGCATTTTACACATTTTACCTTGTTCTACATTTGGTTGCAGAATGTATTCCAATCAGGATGACACCAATCACAATGACGAACAATTCAGGAGCTAGCATCAACCTCTGTGATATGAGAGCAAAGCGAAAGCGTTTGGTTTTGAACGAACTGCACACTCATGTGACAAGCAATGTTTTTACTGCAAGAGGAACCTACAGTTATGAGGTGTTGGTTAGGCAAGACAGGTCTACGTGCTTAATAGTGTGTGCGTGCGCGCGTGTGTGCGCAAAGTGAACTAAACAACTGCTCTTTTACAGTGTGCAGCTTTAAGAGAGATGCTGGGTTTTTGTACAAACACATAGTTAATAAAGTATATGATTTGTCAAAAAGATATGTGGCAGGGTGTTTTAGAGTTAAATATTACATTTTATTTCATGAAAAACTGTAAAAATGGCAGTAAAGTCAGCACAAAACACTGTATACATTAGGTCAATTCATCTAAAAAAGCCAGTATCAACCAAATAGATCTGTCTGCTAATATTTCAGTTTCAGGTTTTAGGCAGTTCAAAAATGCCGCCATAGATTTTATCCCTCAATTTGTAAATACTGGTAGATATTACCATTTACAGCGTGATGCAAAAAAAGGCAGTGGACAGTGTTGCAACAAAAATACTGAGAAGCATTATACCACTACATTATGCAACACAATACATACAAAGTAGTTACATAAACTGTAACACTTCGTTTAACTTAAGTCTCTAACATAAATAAATAAATTTAAAAAAATAAAGACGACTCTGGCTTAACAATTTGCAAGATATAAATGCGTATAAAAAAAAAAAACTTTCTCAATTACAAAAAAGTAAATATATTTTATTAGTGTATGTAATTGGAGTGCAGTTTAAATGCAGCTCACACCAATCTTAAGATATTGCATTTCATAAAGTTTTTATCTTTACTATCTCTACTTTTAAATTGATTGTTCCATAGCTGACAGTAGGTTGGAGGTCCCGTTTAGTACATTTAAACTGAACACTAAGTGCTAAAAAAAATATATCTGTATATGTTGGACTGTGCAATGTTGGTCCATTTATCTGTGTGTCCATTTATCCCTGAAGAGAGGAAAGGATGACGCTACTGGTGTCGTTATAAATAGCTTGTGCTGTGTGCACACACACAAATGCACACACGGTATTTCAAAGTCCCTGCATGCCACATAGCTGGGTAATCCTGCGACTTTCTCAGCCTGTTCAACCTGTTCTACAGAGAAACTACAGACACAATGAAGCCAGAAAACGACAGATGCTACAACACAGATTTAAGCGGTCTGTTTTAGATCTCAGACTTGTGGAGTTTAAAAAACAGGTTGGTGTTCTCCTTAGACAAGGATTAAGTCTACTCCTAGACTGGACTAAGAATCAGTGTGGATATCTACGCTGAATTGTATTGAGTCCAGGAGCAAATTAAATCCACAGCTAAAAACATGACCTGACAAAAACTCAACTGTGTGGTCAATGTTCATATGAATAAACTATAAAAAACAAAAACATGTCTTTTTTTAAATTCACACCTTACCCAGTAACAGAAATTACTTAAG
This sequence comes from Anabas testudineus, assembly GCF_900324465.2. Classification (NCBI taxonomy): domain Eukaryota; kingdom Metazoa; phylum Chordata; class Actinopteri; order Anabantiformes; family Anabantidae; genus Anabas; species Anabas testudineus. Next base: position 22,296,596 of record NC_046614.1, on the reverse strand, counting down.
AACAATTAAGGCTACACAATTTGGTCAAGTCATTGAGATTGTCGTTGATAATATAGTTAGTTGTGAATGCAATATAAATTTCCAAAATGCTTATTTCTCAATACAAAACATACAAACTAAGTAGCGTAAAACGTACAAAAGCCTACCCTTAGATAGCATTAGGGCTATTTATAATTGCTTAAATTGCAGACAGTAATATAGAAAATGTCAAAACTAAACCCATTTGGTGCATTTAAGGTCCATATTACATTGTGGAATTTGAAGATAATATTTTCTAAAACGATAATACCAATACATTATTAAAGCTTTTAAGTTGCACAGAGGCAAAAAACGAGTGAACAGAAACGCAGCCTGATCTGTTACCTAATAATATAAAACCCATGTCCCGGACTATATGTTAAAGTTATCCGGATATCTGAATTTTATATTAGACTAGGTATTTGGTTTTCAATTTTGATATTTGATTTTTTTACTATATTAAGATATCAGTAATAATTTTATTTTGACTGCACTATTAAAATATGAAAATGCATAGGCTACACCTTAGCTTGGTAGCCTGACATCCCTCTCACTCCTCGCAGTGAACATGGAAACACTTTAAACCATGACGAGACAAAACTTGAACACCAGATTTGCCATACGAAGCTGGCCTACCACGGTGGCACAAATAGCTTTAATGGAAACGGAGGAATATTTGAAAGACACAACAAAATTTCCCTCTGGCCCACTTGCATGGTTTAATCAAAACAGCGATCGCTACACCCTAAACCCTGCCTTCGGGTACCAGTGTAATCCGCCCAATTAAACTCCATTATAATTTTTTTAAATTAAAAATAAAAAGCAGTTCCATCGTCAACAAGACACAAAGTTTGCCTTTACCAGAGAATGTGGAGAAATAAATCTTTCTTAAACACAACATGAGAGTGTAGAAGGTAAGCTTAAGGCTTAGTCAGGTGGTCTAATTATGATGTTTTTTTTTTTTTAAAGATTGAGATTGAGAGTATGCATGTGAAACATAACTGTGACAAGTGTAACCTATAATTATTAGTTTCAGCTGGTATTTTTCAGCTTCCTTATAAACCCATTTTAACCAAAACAAAGCTGAAATAGTTGGCTTATGCCTATTTACAGCTCACTCACTTTTTATCTAGTTGCTGACTAGTAATTCTCAATTTTTTGTGGAAATTGCTAATTGAGATCCAGGATCATAACCTCAACAGCTGCTAAAGGGCTCCAGGTTTAAAAAGTTCCTTTTACCCATTCATCTTAGCATTCAGGTAGGCGTTGCATTTCATTCGACTGAAACTGTAAAGTTTCAGCCAGAATTTATACACTGATAACATATGATTTAATCACAGATTTTTTTTTATTGGAGGAGTGGTAGGCTGTTGCTTGATAAGACGGTAATCCAGGCTTTTTTCAGCTTTGCCAGGTTGAGGAGCTACATTTGCATCTTTCTACCTACAGTCAGAGTTTCTGGGAGCACTTCCTGTTTTTAACTGGGATTATATATTACCTTCCAACAGTGCTGGACTTGTCTACACACTCAAATGGTAATCAAAAAACTCAAGAGTTAATCATTTGGAGATGGCTTTTTGTGTAGCGACAGTCCATGAGGCTGTGTAGAGGCCTTTCTACTAGAAAATCACATGAATTCAGATGTGTATTTTCATTTAAATACAAAACATTTTTCAGCAGAGTTTTAGATGTGAGTAAAGTAAATCCCATTAGAAAACTACAGTTATCAAACAACATTTTTTCACGATCATGTCTCTTACCTTGCCTGTCTTGTGGTCAAACCAAACCAGGGCATGATTTCTGGACAGCACTTTGCAGTCAAAGGTGGCATTGTTCTGGGCCGGTCGACATCTGGCCACCGACCTGCCGATCTTGACTGGCTCATCCAGGTACACATGCCGCTCCTGGAATGGGTGCGAGTTGGGTCGGCAGGCAAACACAGCTAGCGCCGAAGGCATTGATTTTGGCTTGAGAGTATTACTCCAACCAGACACGAGGGACAAGTTTTCTTGATCCAGAGTGGCAGACTTCTGTTGCAATCCCCAAAGAATACTCTACAATAACTGTAGCCTATAAGTAGGCAGAATTGTTAGTTCTCTAAGCTTCTAGGTACTAACTAATAAACATTGTCCACTGTACACAGCTCGGGCTGCACCACTTTCCCACTTTGATTCAGCAAGACTCTCCTGTGTTTGAAAAAAATGAAAATAAAAAACAAACCAACAGGTATAAAATAGACAAGACATTCCTTTTACTGACTGCCCACCAAAGCTACATACTTATATCTGACAGCAGGCACTATGTACAGACCAGGGTGCTATGTGTCAAGACATACATGACTGAGTATAGCACTGACAGCCTCCCACGTCCATCAAACTATGCCACCAGTGTAGCAGGTAGCCAGTCAGCCACCATAGAATAAAACTTTAGTCCCTTTAGATAGTAACAGCTAACGCCAAGAAGTGTGACTACTACTTAAATACCTTATCAACACAGTAAACTATGAATCTAATGTCTATCAGGAACAGTTTACCACATTATTGCGCGCTTTCTCCGTGTGTCAAGTCTTGTCTTGCAGCGAGCTGACAACAGGCACACAGCCCAATGTGCAACACGCCAGTCGGTTAACGCACGTTTAGTAATGTATCATCCTTAATCTGTTCGTTAATTACAGCCTGTCATGATCTAAGTGACCTTGTTGCCCTGATACAGGGAACCTTAGCTAGCTACCTGACGTTACCTCTCTCTCAAGATAACACCTATGAAACGCTAACGACACCTAGCAAGACTGAACAGCAGAACACCCTGAGTTATGAGTAATATAAACGGCCAATTAATGTTCGTCAACTAAAGCAGTTCACTCCCTACTCTTCGCCTGGACTGGTTGGAGGCTTCAAAACACTCAGACAGGATGAACTGGGGATTAGCCGGTCTTCTTGTGCAACTAAAATGCTAATTGGCTAGCTCGCCAGTGGACAGGCGAAGCGCTAACTCTCGGCCAACGTTTTCTGGCGTTGTACCAGCAAGCTAGGCTAGGCTAGGCTAGGCTAGGCTAATGAGTGCTGACAAACTTATCATCCAGATCCTGAAATGTTTTCTCACCACCCTTCACAACCCGTTCGCTTACCGGATGAAGGCGAAATGCCATCCCTGTCCCCTGGAGCAAATAAAAGCAGCAGACTAGCCCTTCTTTTGGCTGCTACGGAGCCATGCAAGCGAGCGTTAGCAGGAAGGTGCTGAGCTACCGAGCAGCTAGCCGGCTAACTGACAGTCAGGCAGAAACGGACGCGGAAAAATCTGGGGAGTTTCTTGACTGCGGGTCCTCACGCATCACACCAGCCCGATTATCTTTCAGGAAAAAATCCTCGGTAAAGGCCACAAGTTGCGCTGTCGTTGTCTAACACAGTCCTGGACTTGTTTGCCGTGGCCGAGGTGAGTTATAGTCGTCGCCTTCGTTCAGTTTTCTGGAAGGAATCTAGAAGAAGTTGTCCTCCTCCGCAAGTCCGAGCCGCCATACTGTAACTAGAGAGCAGACAGGCGTGGTGCGTTCACTGCCCGACTCACATCAGCTCACCGCTGAGCTCATTAAACGAGCTGCCTCTCAGAATGTCATGTTTTTAATTCACATTCAGAAGATGTTCAATTATTGGGGGGTAAGGGGGGGGGCACACATATACTAGGAAAAAATAAACAGAAATAACATAAAGCACAATAATTCCTCTTCTGCTCATGATTATTATTATTATTATTATTATTATTATTATTATAATTATTATTATATAGTTAAAGTCTGAAAAGCCCCTTAACATGTCCATGTAAAGTTAAACAACTAAACCTTTATTTAATATTTCTATGTTATAATATACATGTTAAATCAATTAAGTCAATTTATATATGTACTTATATGGATAAAGTGGCATGACATACTCTGTTAACAACACACAACAGCATATGCTTCACCACCTAATATTAATCTTGTTTACTTTAATGTGCAGGTATATCAGGTATATTATGTCCATATATGTTTAGTGAATGAAGTTTGGTACATTGGAAAAGACATGTGCGATGTGTTTTAATTCTGATGATGATGTTTGATGATATCAACAGGGGCCACGGCACCAGTTCCAGAGCTGGAATAACTGATTGATTAATAGATTAAATGGCAACTATTTTAATCATTTAATCATTGTTTAAGCCATCTTTAAGCACCACTACCAAAAAGCAACTGGTACCATGGTTAAATGTAGATATATGCTAATTTCTCTATTTTTCTGTGACAGTGAACTTAAGATCAGGGTGGTGGAATGGGGTAGAGTGACATGGGAGGAGATCAAATTCTGCTTATGGCTCTAGAAATGTCTCTGCTGTGTCCTGGTAAAGTGACAGCTGAGACCAAATCAATGCTGAATGAGACAGTGTAGTTAGGGCGCATAAACACCACAAGGCATCACTGCTGCTCATTTTGTTTAATTCAGTCATCACCTAACCACAGACATGGCAAAAGCTGTTCACAAATAAATGTAGAAGTTTAGCAGTTTAATTATTTTTAGTAATTTATTTTAGTTTAGTGTTCTCCAATGTGTTTTTGCCACCTGGATGAATCAAAGATTAAGTTTCCCATAAAGAAACAAAAACACAGTTCACTAATATGTAGTATTTTTAAGGTGATTAAATACTAGATACTATTTTTTCACTTAATGTAGTTATAAGATTTAAAACTACAATTAGATTTAATAACACTTCTGTCATTTTGCACGTCCCCTTTCTTGGTGAGAGTTATATTGGACCGATACTACTCTCACTTCTTTTAACTAAATATGAAAGTGAGACTATTAGTTTAGCATAGCATGAAGACTAAAACATGGGGAAATGGCCAGGCTGGCATGTCCAACTGTAACAAAATCCACCCACCAGCACTTGCTCCTGGTTGTAGTTTCATACAGTATTTACTATGCAGGCATGAGAGTGGTATCTATCTCCTCATCTAATTCTTAGCAAATCATTTAATCTCACTCTCTCTCTACTAAATTATCCGTCTTTACTTTGTCTTTTATAATATATATGGTCTTGATGTGCCACTTATATTTTATGTAACATAATGAGAATTTTTGTGTCAATGAGAATGAATGTATGTAGTCTTGCCAGAAGTTTAGACCTGAGATCCTGATACATGGTTCTTTTCGGGGTCAGTCTGATTATCAGTCTGTCTCAAATACACCAGGGTGAAGGACAAGATGATGACTGAGGGGGTTAAACGATCAAGATCACCCTTGGAAGCCTGAACCTAAACAACCTGTAGTCTTGCTGGTTGGTTCTCTTTGACTCAGACTCAGAAGTATTGCAATTTTACTGTTATCTGTTCCCATTGTCCAGGTCTAGCTCATGGTTATGGTATAGATCTTTGTTCTCGTCCCTGCAACCCCATCTAGCCCTCCTGCAGAGCAAGCAGGGGACCAGCTGTCGTTTTACTTACAGTCTGACCATAATTTGAGATTGAACAGCATCTTACTGTGTTCAGCTTCTTAGCCCAGTTTTACCTTATTGTATCAGTAAAATAGAGGCTGTGTGATGGTAACAAGCTTATCACTAAAAGATGAGGTCAAATAAAAACCATAATCAAAACACCTTCCAGTGCAATTTTATAAATGTAGTGGTTTATTTAATCTCATTTAGTTTTACTCTTACTCCTGCTTACATGTACCTGTATACACCTTGTAATATTTGTTCCAATGTATTACTATTGTTTTTGCAGCAATAAGGATATTTAGCATTTTAAATATTTAATTATACAATGTGTAGGTTGTATTTACATTTTTGGATTCATTTATAGAAATATTATTCGATTCAGTACCTTTTCATCAGTTGTTTTGCAAAGATTAATTATGAAAAAAAATCTGCACACACAATGTAAGTATTGTTTACCGTCTAATCAGGTGGATTCATCCCAACTTAAGACAGCAGTGAGTGCCTCCCTTCCCCCTGTGAGCACCCCCACTTTGCTTCATCCATCTGCTTGCTCAGTGATGGAGCTAATAAAGGATTTAGATAAAGCTGATTTACTATCCCTGACTCAGACTGAGAGTTGGGGTGTAATTGAAGAAGTCATTCATTCAGGGACGTGAGTTATACTCAGAGTTTTGGATGTGAAGGGAAAAATGCAGAGTCAGCAGAAGCGAGAGCCAATTATTTGAGCCCAAACAGTCAGAGTGGAAAAAATTAAATTACTTTACAACACATACACATTTCAGACTAGCGCTGAACAGTTGTCAGTAATATGTTCAGTTAATTATTATTTCAGGCTTATAGTTCCAATGCAGTTGAACACTGAAATGAAAAAATCTTAAAGGTCAGCTCATCACATTTTTTAAGTGCATTCAATTGTATCTAACAGTAAATGGTTGATCTGAGTAAAGTCCATACACACTGTATGTACTTCTAATAAAGAATTTTCAAAATGTAATTTAACTCAGAATTACACAGTTTAGCCTACTAATTGTAGCAGGTACATTTTTGCCAACATCAAAATCAAATTAAAATGTAAAAAAAAATAAAAATAAAAAATAAATTAAATTTTATTTTTAGTTTTACTGTAAATGACTTAGTAGCTTTGACCTAGCGGTAGAAGACGTCTTTCAGATCCTTTACTTACATTTACATTTACATTCAGTCATTTGGCAGACGCTTTTATCCAAAGCTGCAAAACAAAATCTAAGTCAAGGAGAAAAACATCAAAGCAAAGTGCTCTCAAAAAAGTGTTTCTGTTTCATGAGATGCAAATACTTAATAAGAGGTAGCACTATGACAGAGTAAAAATACTTATGTTAAAAGAAAATAATGTTATAGTCTATGTAAAAGTCGTGCATTCAAATTGTTACTTAATAAAAAGTACAAAAGTTTTAACATCCAAATATAGCTACATAGAAAGTAGAACATAAGGAGCATGGATCAATACATTCTAATTCTTTTTATCAGTAGTCTTTTTGCCTTAAATGTAACGAAATCGAAGTAGGTTGAGTAGTAGACAAAAAAATACAAGTACTCAAGTACAGTACACGAGTAACTGTACTGAGTTACTTCTCACCACAGACACAGACTGTTCTTAAATACTACAGTGCCAGGTACGGCCTTACGCGATGACGTTGCACGTTAAAGTTACGTCGACGTACGAACGCTCCTGCTATGCTAACTGCTAGCCGAGCGGCTACTTTCGGTACCGCTGCTTTCCTTCTGTTGTTACCTGAGGAGACCCCGACGAGAAACACCAGGTGAACTTATTTAGAAAACCGGTAACACTTTCCAGAGCATCTGAGCGTCCCTGTCGGGCCGTCGCCATGGCTCTGCAAGGCCCGGAGGAGCTAGGGGAGCAGGTCGAAGAGCCAGAGGATCTGGACGACCAGGACGCTAGTAGCATCTCCCCAGCCGAGGAGATAACGCTGCCACCCGGGCCCGGAGGCGAAGAAGACGCGGAGGAGGCTCTCCTACTCCCATGGGACCGTTTTTCCGCCTGGCTTCATTGTATCTGCGTGGTCGGGTTCGACCTGGAGCTGGGACAGGCGGTGGAGGTGAGGCAGAGGGAGTCGCCGGGAGCAGACGGGTCATGTAGAACTCCTCTGTGGCTAAAATGTCTAAGTTAGCGGTAACGGAAGGCTCCGACTATTTCCTGGAAAGGAGAACACAAATCTTTACACGAAATCCTTTTTATAATCATTACACAGCGCTGACATGTTTCCACCCACATGCTACCCTAACAGCTGAATAGTTGTAGATTTCCTTTACAGGTGTTTATTGTCAGATGTTGTTTACCTTAGCCACTGTGAAGTCTGTGTGTTTCCTGTCCTGGCGTTAGTCTGTTACAAGAGCATCACTTGGGCTGCAGTTTTACATGGTGGTATTTGGCTGAAAGTTTGGGGATTTATTATTGAACATTTTAAGGTTTTAAACTTAATACGTTGAGCCAAACATCTCTGTTATTGAGGGTTTGAATCCCATTGGAGGCACCAAGACTAACAGAACAAACACCTGTTGTCCTCCTAAGAGTTTGGGATTCAGGTAATAATCATGACTAATACATTTTGAATACTGTAAACAACATGTGGGAATAAGAGTCTATGCTGATCCCTGCAGCTTTTTCTGTTTCACTTCTCTAATTGACTGAGCAACACAAAAACTGCCAATTTTTGCTTTTAATTTTGTTAGAGAATTTCATAATTATGATTTAAGAATTAGATATAGTTCTGCCTGATTTCAAACTTCATTAGAGCTGCAACTAATCAGTTCATTTAGCAATACTCTTACCCAAGTTTAAAAAGTGGCAACAAAAGGTTTGCACTATAAAATCTAGGTATTTGTTTAATACTAAAATATGAAGTCACATAAATCAATAGAGAAATATAAATCACATTCCTGTGAAGTTTTTAATATTTTAACTACTTCGTTGATGGTCATAGGGAATGCCAGGACAACCCAAAGACGGTGTAGCTGCCATTTCAGGTGCTGGGGTATCATAGGGATCAGTGTCTCGCCCAGAGATGCTTTGACATGTGAACAGAAGCAGCTGGGGATCAAACTCCTGACCCTGCGGTCTATGATTCCTATGATTAGCAGGCATCCTGCTCTACCTCCTGAGCTATAGCCACTGAACTGAAAAATAAATGTTTTTTTTTTCGTCCCAGTTGAGCAACAATTTTGAAATGCATGTCTTATGACATTTTTTTAAGTCTGCCATAATATGTGATTGCTACAAAGCTACTTTCTCTAACCAAAGTTACAGAAAGTAGTGGACCTTGTTACAGTAGAGAGACTAATAAGTGTTAATAACATTAATAAGGTAACCCTGACCCTTCTGTCTTCCAGGTTATTTACCCTCATCATTCCAAACTGTCAGAGAAAGAGGTGAGTTAAACTGACACAATGAGATTTTAAATAAAATAGAAGATAATGATAATAATTTCATTAAAGATTTGCACTAAATACATCTTTATGTATAATGAATATTCCAACTGTACAGTTCTGGTATGGTTTGGTAGATAATTTGTTTGTTGTCTGTTGTGTCTCAGTTTGTTTGACTAAATCAGTCTTGGACGACATGACAAAATGCCGAAACTAATTTTCTATTTTGTTTTCTATATTTAGAAAACAAGCATCTGCTACCTTTCTTTTCCTGACTCCAACTCAGGTGAGGTTCAGTTTCTGACTTTTAAACGATCAGGTATCTCTGTCTACAGCAGAAAATTCAGACCATTGTGGAGACTTAAGAGTCATTTTATGGTGATTTATCAGATTCAGGCCTTTGTTATGCTAGAAATTATCTAGTTGGTACAAGGTGTTGTCCAATGATGATAGAAAGCAAAGTGTTGATAGGTGTTCAGAACAGCCACACTCGAATAATGATGCACATTGCTAAACTAGTGGAGATGGATGAACCTGTGACTTTGCCAGTCATGGTCTAGCACCACAGGGTAGTTGCCCACTTTGTCTGGTTGATAATCCAGCCTTATGTACTAGGGATTATATCTAACAAGTGACAGAAGAATAAAAAAACATGATGGGAGCTATTATATATATTTTTATCCTTCACACTTCATTGTGTGAATTGGATTTTATTGTCATTTTTTAAAATGTTACAGAAGTTGACAGATACATCTGCCCACATCACAAAGATGGTTCAGATACTGTTGGACTATCTAATAAGCACTTTGTTTCAGATGTACTTATACTTATTTTTTAGAGCCAGAAAATGCTTCCTGCCAATAGAGGCATGTAAGCTCCTCTGCAAGGTGGGTGCATCCTGTATAACAAAGCTTTGTCAAAACCATTTATTTCCAGAATGTAAACACTGTACAGCATGTATACTCAGCTCTACTTTTAGTCTTGATAAATACGTTGGTTATTTGATTAACAGTGTGTTGGAAGGACATGCAAAAGAAAGGGGTTGGTTTGGGGTTCTGCATGCTAGCACCTCAGGGTTTCAAAGATCTACAGACATCAGTCAAACCTTTTATCTATTCTGTCTAAAAAAGGTTTTTTGGTTTTCTCTGTCAACTCTTATAACTTTCCACTTCTCTGGCCTCAGTTTGTCATGTTGGCGACCTTTAACCCACAACATTTAGTAAATAGTATTTACCAAAGGTCGCTAAAGTAGCAAACACAACATCACATAATTTATATTGGATGGAACAAACCACCAGACAAACTGCTGAGCTACGTTATATTAAAGTGCTTGATTTTTATTGTAGCAGTTTCCACTGGTGCTCACCTGTTCAGCGGGGCCTTTAGTGGTCTTTGGGTGTATGTAAATCTGGTCAATTTGCCCGGGTTTTTACACTTCACTGTCCCTGTTTATTCAGGTTTGGGTTGAGCACTAAGGGTGCACTGGCTTGTTCAGCCTCGGTGGCTCGGTTAGGGCTGGATTTTTAAAATTTGCCATATTATAGGTGTCACTGTGTTTGTGTATGAGGTTTGATTTTTGTTTGGAACAAAACATGGAATCTGCAAGACTCAAGTGTGTGTTTGCCTGCAGATGCGTATTTTTGTTGACTGTGAATCAGCAGGAGGTGGAGTTTGGGCCTGAGGATGAAGACAGGATTAGGACAAAGTACTTGCTATATATACTGTAGGTGTGTGTCACAGAGAGACGCATTACAGTGTGGAGCTGCAGCTCTACCTCAGTGTCTCCTATAATTTAGTGTCGGATCTTGATAAGAGTTGGCCTCCTTTACTTTTAATCCACTTTGATACTTGTTACTGCAGAGAAAGTATGTGTATTATTACTGTACAACGAGCAGTGACGCATGATTTGTTGTCTGTGTAATGCTGCATGCTGCAGCAGTCCAACAACTAATCATTTTCATTCAATTTAACAAAAGGCAAAGCTGCATATGATAAAAATTGTTATTTATATATTATTCTACTTACATCTTCTGGTCATATTTCTGCCATTTTTGCCAGTGACAGTGTTTTCATATATGTTAGCTAGTTAACTAGCTTAATGTGAATTAAGTTGTTAAGGAAAAAAATGTAATTTGCTGCTTCAAAACAAAATGTTAATATCCCACAGTAGTTGTTGCTAAGTCAAAAATATAATAGATTGTAATCTTAATTGATTTCACCCATTTGAAGTCTCCCTCGCCTACTTTGCTGGCAAATAAACATCATAATAGAGTAAATGGAGATGTCGTCATTCTCTCTCTGTATTCACTCTGGTATGAGCTGCCTCATGACCTCATCTGAACTGGAAAACACGTCCAGATGGTGTTTTCAGGGAAAAGCAGAGACCTTTCTAGCTTGAATATACCTGTACATATACATCTTAAGCTAGAACCATAAGAAACAAGTTACAGTCACTGTTTGGTCTCAGTGTTTCCAGCAACAGCAAACAGCAGACAACGCCAGAGACTAGCTGGTAAAGAAAGTGAAACCTCTAATGCAGTGGCTAAAGATCCTAAAGTTTAGATTGTGGAGACTAAAAGTGCAAAGTATTATCATGGACATAAAACATTATGGATGATATTGTCACTCTGTGTCCACTGGATGTGTATCTAGGACAGATTAACCACAGCGACTTTATTAGTGATGATTATAAATAAATTAGGTAATAAATTACTGCTGCTTTGAATGAGACCAGGCACTGGTATTTGGCAGGTGTCCAAAAGCAAAATGTCACCACTGTTTTATGATTTAAATTTGGTTTGCAAATTTGTTTTTGGGTTGTTTTGTTTTTTTTGCAGTCAAGTATCACACAGCTAAGATTAGGGCGATTTGGTGCCAGTGAAGTCGGTTCAGTGGGTCAGTTGCTAATGGCCCGTTTGGCACTTGGTGGTCTTGAATGCAACCCGACTGCATGATGTCATGGTCTCGGCCGAGCTTTGTGAAGTGCCTTTGTGTGTCTGTCCTATGAGGTGGGAGGCCTTAAAGTCTGACAGAGTGTGAGCTTAAGTGTTTGTGTCTTGTATTAAGTACGTCTTCTGATTATCATTATCTAAATTTCGCTTCTCATGCTCTTCAGGCATGTCTGATAAACGATGTGTGGAGGTTAAAGGTCCATCATGACTTATCATGTACTTCCTATTTCCGCTATTTTTGGTTTGTTTGTTAGTTTGTTTCCTCTCTCTGTCCAAATATCAAGAGTAAGCTAAAAATACACTCAATAAGTCACTACTGCAACACTACTAAATACTGAATACGCCCAAGTCAATAGAAAATTAATATTTAGAAAATTTAATCAGTGTTGGTATGTAGGGTTCAATTTGATTCTTTATGTGCGGCTGTCACCTGCAGGGGGGATGGTTTGAGAAACGGTGAACTCCCTTCATAAAACATATTCTTTAAAGCAGTAATAATCTGTACCTGCATAATATCAACAATTAATGTGAAATATGTCGCTTTATTTTTGTCCCACAAACTCTGAGGTGTTTAGACTGCTGCAATCAGTCAACAGAAAATTTATTTGCAACAATTTTTTGTCATATTTCAATTATAGACATTTCACAGAATTTCCTGATATTTTACAAAATTAAAATGACCAAGTGATTAAAATAAATTATCTGAAGTAATGGAAACCATTGTTACTAATAATGTACTAATAAATCTAAATATAAATAAAGTAAACAAATTATGTAAACACTAGAAATTAGTTTCCATGGTAGTGGCATCTTATCTGTGCTGTGTTCCCAGGTTGCCTTGGCGACACCCAGTTTTGCTTCCGCTTCCGTCAGGGATCCAACCGGAAGTCATCGCTCGGCTGCTTCCTAGAAACCACTGACCGGGATGCTCCGCCCTGTCTGAAGGTCGGGAGAAGCGCACACACACACACACACACACACACACACACAGGCAAATAGCAGCCCATAAGTAAAATATTTGGTCAGTGAAGGCTTTTTCATATAGCAATGTAAAATATGAATAATCATGACCTTACAATAGATGTAAAGATGGATTTCCTATCAGTTTACACCGTATGTGTAACTATACGAGTCATTTTCTGCCAGATGAGTTTAACACTAACAAAAGTTGCTGGAACTCCATTAGCACTGGGAAACTCTGTCCACTGATACAACTCAAAAACAATGTTCAGTTATATTCTTACATAAAAGAAATTACTCACGACATTCGGGCATGTCTGTTGGAGGACGTGCAAAGGTCATGTGTGGGTCTTTGTCCCAAATACACTGTGCATCCAAAAAAAAGTGACCACCTGGATTTAACTAAGCAAATAGGTAAGAGCAAACAATTGGATCATTATTGCATGGATGATTATGTTTCAGATCCATCAATAGATTTTCTTTTCCCTTGATGACACAGGCATATTCCAAGATGATCGTGTCAGGATTCATCTGGCTCAAATTGTGGTGGTAGTGGTTCAGGGAGCAGGACACAGCATTTTCACACATAGATTGGCCACCACAGAGTCCAGACCTTAACCCCATGGAGAATCTTTGGGATGTACTGACTCTCCCATCATTAATACAAGATCTTGGTGAAAAATTAATGTAACTCTGGACGGGAATAAAAGTTGAGACATTGCAGAAGCTTATTGAAACAATGTCATGGTAAATGTGTGCAGTAATTAAAGCTAAAGGCGATTTAACAAAATATTAGTGTGTGACTTTTTTTTATTTTTTATTTTGGACTGTATTATGGAGGGAACTTTATGATGGGTCTATGTTGAGCAATGCTGAAAAAAAATTTAGTCTTTGTTTGAATTGCTGACCCCAGACCTACAGCTCTGCATCTGGATTCAGTTGATTTATTTATTTATTCTATTCATTTTTGTTTGTGTGTGTGCTTGTGTGTTACAGAGGGAACAGGGCCATTACTACGGTTATGTGTACTTCCGTCAGGTGCGAGACAAATCTCTGAAGAGAGGATACTTTCAGAAGGTCAGTGTCACTCTGCAGTAGTCTATTCAGTCTATTCTGAGTGATATATTGAGTATAGTGTAGATTTCTACTGCACTTATTGCATCAATACAACAACAAAGTAATGTAACACTAACCACCCTGCTGCTCTCACAGTTCCCTCCTACTAATATTGCCCATTCACTTCTAAGATTTAGGTTTTTTTCAATCATTTGAAGCTACCTTTTAATAAAACATTTTGTGCTGATTTTTAACATTAACACCTTCTGGGAAATGGTGAGATTGGCCCATTGAGCTACTGGAAGTCTCAAAGTGGAATATTTGTGCAGGAAGTAACTTAACGGCAAACGACACAAAAACAACAAATTAGATGTGTTTTTGTAAACACTTTATAAAGAACAGAATGTATTTTTGTGAGCCGAGCAGAGTGGTGAGTGACTTTAAAATGTATATTATGTTGAACTAATGAAAAGAACTAAATGTTTTGTTCTCGCTGCTGTTGAGGTAAAAAAAAAGGCCACTTTTAAAGAATGTATGAGAATAAATAAAGAATAATAAATAATGACAATATGCTGTTCATTGATTAGCTTCAAGATGGGGATTAATCATCATAGGTTATCATAAAACTGAAAGTAATCACCAGTTGTCATGTGATATACTGTTACAGCACTGTGAATATGGATTTTTCTGTCTCTATCTCCACCAGTCTCTGGTTCTCATCAGTAAGCTGCCCTATGTGACCTTCTTCCACTCGCTGTTGAAGATCATGGCTCCAGAATACTTTGAGAAACAGGAGCCCTGTTTGGAGGCCGGTCAGTCTGATAACCTGTGTCTGTCTCTATCTGTCAATTCTGTGAATAGAAAAGAGACTTTTTATAATTTTTGATATACATCCATGCACGTCTCTTGTCTGTTCATGTTTTCTGCCTCCACCACAATGGAGATAACTGAATTTTTATTTTCTCACATTGAAAACTTCTTTTTAACTACAGTATGTTATGTGTGATATCACATAACATCTGTCTACAACATTTCAAAAACAAAAACTAAATCAGTTTTGTTGTAGGGCTGTTCAGTTAGACTTTATTACTTTTAGCTGACGTAGCCCTGCATGTCGCTAACCTTTATTTACTCACTTGGTATCTGTGCAGTTCTGTTTGGCCACAGGGTGAATGTTTTAATTTGTGGTAAGTGGTTTCTCATCCGTTTACTTTCTGTGCATTTAATTGACAGCTTGTAATGACATAGACCGCTGGCCAACGCCCCATCCTGGACGAATCCTCACACTACCTATTATGGGCGTGGTCATCAAGGTACACACACACACACACACACACACACACACTCTCTCTCTCATGAGGTGGAGACCGATAGACGTTTAATTTGGTCTTGTCACAGCAGGTACAGCACAGGTGCAACTAATAAATGTAATACTTCACTTCACTGAGATGTGTCATGCACAACAGCAGGGCCCTCCAGCTGGAAATCCTAAATGGGATTAATGTAATTAGTTACACCTGTGTACACCTGTGTATGACAGTCAAAGGTCCTGGTTCCTCGGTAAAGATAGATTGCAGACTCTAAGAGTTCTATTTGGGAAGTGTGTTGTCTGATTAAATGCATATGTGTAGGATGGGAGAACAGTGGACAGCATATCTTTAGGTCTTAAAAATAAAACGCAGCTGGTTTCCTCTAAAAAAAACAAAAGGCCATCACAAAAAGAAATAAAACCGATGCTGCTGTCAGACGATAAACCTTTAATCTGAAAGTGACAGTAATATCAATAGAAGAAAGTACAGTATGTAAGTAGTAGTACCAATAACGGGTTAGTACTACTACTTTACTGTATATTTTGTTATTTAATTAGTATGTGGATTTTTCAGTTGTGGTTTAAGGTGTAGTTTTATTATGCTGTTAGTTAACTAATAGAACAGTTAATCATATTAATGTGTTTATAGTGTAGCTGTATGTGACAATGACATACGTCTAAAAACAGTCTTCTTAAGAAGAGAAGCAGCCCTGTTTCTAGCTGTGTGGCACTTTTCAGCTAATCTGAGAGCAGTTTTAAATATATGGTTTAGCTTCAGAAGTCAGAGGAAGAAGAGATTTATCTCAGCCCATAAAGAAACACTTCATCATCCTTCATGTTCTGTGGATGTGCAACATGCTTCTGCTCAGAAATGACATGTTCACACATGATCCAGTCTTTGGTAAAAGTAAGCAGAAGTCTAGACAGACACAGAGTTAATCTGTCAGTCTTGATTTAGTTCATGATGGGAGGTTCATCTGTGACTGTTTTGAATCTGTGTGCTGCTGCAGGTTCGCATCCCAACATCTTACGACAAACCAGGAACCTCACAGCTGGTCCAGTCTACACAGGTGATGACACAAAATTACACACATGATTAATCAGGTGTTTTTCTCAGCATTTGCTCGTGTGTGTGTGTGTGTGTGTGTGTGTATGATTATTACATTTAAAAGACGGTGCATGTCTGCGTGTTTTTCAGGGTGACAGTCTGGTGTCCATTGTGCTCCCAACCATCCATGAAGTCGACCTTTTCAGGTGAGGCCGGCAGCTTTTTCCTTCTCTGGGGTGCGTGTGTCTCCGCCTGGTGTTCAGTGCTGGTACTGCACCAGTCTTCACCTGCTGAACACAGACACCTTGTCTCCAGCCAGTCACCAGCTAAACATTGATTATATGTCACAAAATAAAATTAATTTCTTTGCAGTATTTGTTTTTAGTTTCTGAGACATACTCACTTGTGTGTAAGTTCCTTTTGGTAGAACAAGTTAGTGCCCTTATTAACCCACAGGCTCAGTGTGACCATCATGCTTAGTCATACTCATTATTAAAAGGTCACTTTCACTTTTTTTGCAGCATTACTACCTTTTTATGTTAATTTTCATATTCTGTATTCAGATTAAACCAACTCCTCCTTGTGTTCAGCTTAATTTGTATTTTCTGCCCTTTATCAAGGGAAGAAACAAACAATAAAAAGAAAACAATAAAACTAGATGGAACAAATACAAATAGAAAAAATGAGCAAACTAGCAAAGCTGTTTGACCTCGTCAGGAGTGTGTAACTCCATCAGCCAGGACGAAAATGGGGAAACAAAACACCCCACATCCTGTTTAATGTCTATAAGTGTTCCCCGGTCCAAAGATAGATCAGCAAAGTTAAGAAGATTTTCACATAATGCATAATGTGTACTGGGAAATTTGTAAGAACTGCAAAGTCATAAAAACGTACTTATCTTGTGTTGTTTGTTTGTTTGTTTGTTTGTTTGTTTTTGTTAGATCACAACCAAATATGTCACCTTAACAGTTTTTGGTAGTGAAGAAAGTGTCCTAGATATAAACACTCTAAACCTACTCATCTGAATCTACTGCACACTAAGTTATCTCTCTTTCCAGGTGTTTCTACCCAGTCTTCTTCCACATCCAGATGCTGTGGGAGTTGGTGCTGCTGGGGGAGGCACTTGTCGTCATGGCACCGTCACCTGCTGAGTCGTCCGATACCGTGTTGGCACTGGTCAGGTGAGTTTTCTGAACGTGTGAAATGTGATCTTCAGTTTATAGGTGTTGGTGTCCTTCCTCACCACACCTGTTTAAATCTGGTGCTGGTCATCAGTTCATAGATGTAGATGAAATTAAACTAGGAAAAAAGGTATTAAACATAGAATGGCAAGTTTCAAGTCTTAAAATTATTATTATTCTCTCTCTCTCCCTCTGCAGCTGTATCTCTCCTCTGCGTTACTGCAGTGATTTCCGACCGTACTTCACCATCCACGATAGCGAGTTTAAAGAGTACACCACCAGGACGCAGGCTCCGTGAGTAAAGATGAACCAACACACCCGTTATTATGACACCTTGGAACAAGTCACTGATTTCCCATATGCTAGCAAATGTGTATCTGTGCCCTGCACACTATCAGTCTGCTCCACAGTACCTTTTAGCAGCACTTCACCGTTTACCGTAACAGGAAATCATTGTTTTGCTCAAGGATGTTTCAGGTCCCTTCTCAGTCATCTGACAGTCATCTCTGATTTCTCCGTCTCTGCAGGCCTTCAGTCATTCTAGGAGTGACTAATCCATTTTTTGCTAAAACTCTGCAACATTGGCCGCACATCATCCGCATCGGAGACATGAAACAAGCAGGTTGATAATATTGCTACTACTTTGTCTTTATTCTTAAATTAAGTACAAGACAAATGGTCATACAACAACAACTTCAGCCTTAGAAATAACTACAGAGATGTAGTCTCTGGACGCTAGTCTGTGTACTTCTGTTTTTAAAACATCTGCTTTTTCCTGTTCTGCCTCAGAAGGTAATTCTTAATACGACTGTATACAACAGTCCTTTTCCTTCTACCTGACAGTGTAGAGCGGTTTCTTCTTCTTGTAACTGAATGTAAATACTGTCATAACTCAAAACCCTGTGTTGAATCATTCCACATCTTTAAGTACCTGACAGTATGAAAAAAAAATCCATGATCTGTCCCTCACAGGAGAGATGGCCAAGCAAATGAAAGTCAAGAAACTGAAAAACCTCAAAACGCTGGACTCTAAACCTGGTAAATGTGTTTAATTTTCATTATACCTATTTTTTTTAATGTGAAGCTCCACACAGCACTCACCTGCATCTTTCTCATGACTTCATCCCAGACTCCACCAGGTGGAGCTGTTCAGTCGCTGTCAGACCAGCCTTTTACACTTTATTTAATCTGTGTGTGTGTGTGTGTGTGTGTGTGTGTGTGTGTGTGTGTGTGTGTGTGTGTGTGTGTTGCAGGTGTGTACACTGCATATAAGCCGTATCTCAACAAAGATGAAGAAATTATCAAACAGCTTCAGAAGGTAAGAGACTGGGCCTCTTCTCAAATTCCTACACAACTTTTCTTTTTTCCTTTGAGCGACTGGCCACATGGTTTTCTAAGAGTGTATTTCCAGTTTAAAGGTGATAATTATGCATTTATTTATTTTTTTATTTTCAGGGTGTTCAGCAGAAGAGACCGTCGGCGGCCCAGAATGCAATTCTTCGACGCTACTTCTTAGAACTGACACAGAGCTTCATCATTCCTCTGGTAACATCCACTAATCTGTACATTTCTCATGATGGTGTATTTTCTGTGTCTAGAATTGTTAGTTTGTTTCTTACTCTGTGTGTTTACATGCACTTAAGGGAAATCCAGGCTCAGCTATACGCTTCATTTTTAGTCATTAGCTCTCTTGGGTGTGATGTTTTGTGTCAGAACTGCTGCTGTAAGGTTTGAACTGTGTGTTACAGGAGCGGTATGTTGCCAGTCTGATGCCTCTCCAGAAGTCCATCAGCCCCTGGAAGAGTCCTCCTCAGCTGCGACCGTTCATTCAGCAGGACTTTATGAAGACACTAGAGAAAGCTGGACCCCAGCTCACATCAAGGCTGAAAGGAGACTGGATAGGACTCTATAGGTACACACAAAAAAACAATACATTAACAAATGTATGAAATCCAACTGGATCCCAGCAAGTGAAACTAAAGTCTTTTCCGTATCTCTGGATAATTGATATCACTGTTCTACAGGATATATTCTGTAGTGTAATACTGTTGGTCAAGATAACAGCAGAAATAACCTTTATTTGGGTCAGCGTTTTACAGACAGACCATTATTACAGTGACAGTAGACTTACACAGACTGAAGTTATGAAATCAGTGTGTTCAAATGCACATTATATGGAGCATCAGATGAAAATTGTGTTTTCCCTTGTGTCTGAAGGCATTTCCTCAAGTCTCCCAACTTTGATGGCTGGTTCCGCAGCAGGAGAAAAGAGATGACCCAAAAGCTGGAGGCCCTGCACCTTGAGGCCCTGTGTGAGGAGGTGAGGAGTCAGGGAAGGAAGGAAGGAGGGAGAGAGGGAAGAGAGAATGTGTGGTTGAAAGTAAAGCCGGGCCACAGTAAAAGTGAGAGCAGTCACATTAACACGAACCTGAATCTGTAAGGATTATTGTCATCCAGGTTATGAACCACAACCACAACAGCAGATGATGCTGTCGTTATCTTACACCTACAAGCTGGTTCTGGTGAAGCTGTAGCTCTGGAGATGTGTTGTATTGAGTGCATAATTTACAATTCTGTAAATCTTGAAGCAGCTGAACAAATGAGCGTTTTCCCACATTTAACAAAACCAGGACATGAAGCAGATAAATTAATGGTTGGAGTCTGTCTTGTATCCGTCTTCTCACAGTACCATTCTCTTTCTTGTCTTGTTTGTACATTTAGGATCTGGAGAAAAGAATCCAGCAGCACACGGAGGTGGAGACAGTTGATCTGGTGCTGAAGCTAAAAGATAAACTGGTCAGTAGACAATCACTTAAAGTTCATAAACTGTGCTCATACTCTTAATACTACTAGTACAAGTACTACTACTGCAGCAAATGGGTCATATTATTGTTTGAAAGAGTGAAATAGAAAATTAACTATTAGCTATTGTTGCCAGATTATTACAGCTATAAAATGCTTATCCATCCATCTTCCCTACTATATGGGCTCAGGTTCACATAATAGATTGTATTATTAGAAATGAGTCCTGCAGTAACACTGTGGTAAGTATAACGTAAACACTAATGACTGCACCCTCGCTCACCGTGTTCTCTGCTGCAGAGTCAGGCGGAGAGGGAGCAGCTCCCCGTGCGCCCGGGGACCCTGGCAAAACTGAGAGCCCACATTGAGGCTGTCATCCTGGCCTTACCAGAGGACCTGCAGGGCATCCTGCACAAGCCCTCCTCACCCTGAACTTTAAAGGACTGTAACTCTAACCCCAGTTTGAGCTTGTTTTAAAGTTTGTGGGGCGGTGGGGTCTCCTCTAATGTATAGAGATCCTCGTTTACTCAGACTGGGTCCCAGTTTGAGGACTTCTGCTTGAGTCTGACATGGAATGCACACAGCATATTTTTATTTTTAATAGAATATACATCCAACTTCAGTCACATTTACTTTTCTTCTCAAACTGCTGCTGTGGTGGCTCAGTGGATCATGTGATACTGGATCAAACAGCCGGAGCAGATCAGAGCTACCTGTCATAAAGTCCGCATAAAAAAAAAAAGACTCACTTAAATTAAATTAAAAGACTCACTTAAAACGTTTCCACTCTTTTAGCACATGGGCCATTACCAAAGGTCAGGTGGAAAAGCAGGAAGACGATCCCAGCTGACATTTGACCCTCAGCAGTTTTACCTCTTGATGTTTTTAATTTTTTTTTTAAACTTTTTAACTAGCAGATTGGTTGCTGCAGTCCAGCGATACTGACATTGGATTTTTTTCCATTCGTGTTTTTACAAGAAGTGCACTTCATCGCTAACTGGACCAGTGTAACCTTCACACACACACTGACACGTTTATGCAAACACGATGAACCGAGCAGAGCCAAGCAGTGCTTTACAATTAAATTTTAATAGAACACACTCACACAGAGCATTAAACACCAGCAACCCTGTAATAAGAACTGTCGATGCAGTAAATGACTCTCGTCTCTGTATTCAGGAGCCAGTCACATCCCTGTGTTCATGTTACATCAGAATCGTCTTTAGAAACAATCAAAATTGTCCTTAAGTGTTCGGAAATATTGGTGCGGTTTGTTGTTATATTTGTGTTTTCTTTTTTATATTTATGACTGAATCCTTGTGTCACTGTTAAGTTTTTGTAACAGCACTAAATAGTATTTTGCCCCCCAAAAAAACCCAAATCAAATTAAATTAAAATGATCACATCCCAACTACAGATTTCTAGCTTTTAACTAAAAATGTTGAGGTAGTAATTAACAATTATGAGATAAAATATCCAAATATTTAGACTTTTTTTTGCTAATAAAATAAGATTTTGAACGGGATATTTAATCATTTTAACTTAGCATGATTGTTTTCTGTGTGGAGATGGGCTTTTAAAGTGAAGGTTCTAACTTTGAATTGACACATTTTGTCAGATTTCGTAATGTCACAGATAATATCTCATGTCTCGGCTGCGACTGGTAATTTATTTTCTGAGGTCAGAACACAAAGTGATGAAATGTGTCTCTCATGCTGGTGTTTTTGTTTCTGAATGTAAAAATATAACCCGTGTTGGCCTCTGCTTGCTTTAGAAACACTCTGCACTATTGCTGACAAAATTGTGTTATCTGACAATTTCTTTTTGTGTGAGTAACGAGCCTTAAAGTCTTTCAGGAGCCAACATACAGTTTCATTCTTGTTTTCCAAATAATATCGGATATTGGATTTATTAGTGCAAAATAAAAAAATATTTTAGAAAACCTGGAGCAAAGATCAAATCAAGAGTATATCTGAAAAATAGATTTTATTCTGATGAGACACGTGTTAATTCCTGAGAGTAGTGAAGTAAAGTAGTAGTAAAAATTCAACATTGGAATTGAAAGATAGTATGGAAGCCGATGTTTGCCAGAAAATATAGGGAAAAAAAACAAAAAACATTTATGCTCAGTCAGAAGTATGTTTTTCATAATTTTGACTTTAAATGTCAGAATTTACACTTTGATTTATTTAATCTCATTTATTTAATGAGAATGAAACAAACTTTTGACTTAATGTTTCAAAGATTTTTGCTTTAAAAGTCATAATTTCAGTTTATTATCCTGTAAATTGTTCTTATTTTTTTGACTTTGAAGTCCGCCTGTGATCATTTTCATTATTTCAATGTTTGATCCCTTTTTAGACTTATTTGGAAATAAACACTATTTTAACTTTTTGTAAATTTAAGGAGTAAATCTTGCAATTTCTGCTTTTCATATTTTCAACATTACTTCAAACATCTTCACAAGACAACAACACAAGTCATATGTCCCAATTTTTATTTAGCAAGTAAAAAGTATGACATAAATGCTCATAATTACTCTATTTTGACTTGACTATTTAGTTTTTGGTCAATATAATATTCTTAAAATTTTCCTGGCAGAAATGTGCTTCCATAATTAAGTGATAGTTCTGACAGTGAGGGTCTCCCTTGATTTACGGATTTGTATTAAATTCCAGAAAAATAAACAACAAGTAAAAACTGCTGGAAAAGGAAAAGTCCTTCCTCCAGATTGTGGACATCTCTGATAATAAAGAAGAAAACATGCAACACTACAGCTGGCATTGTTTTAAATTATGATTTGGTTATAAAACAATGCTGGTGCCTTATTGGGATGAGAGCGGAGCCAAAGAATTGATCAATTAGCCTCAGAGTGAATGAATGAAAGTAAGAGCAGTGCGTCTTTAACTGCAGCTCAAAGCTTAATGTTTTACTAAATTAAATTTACTTTCGAGCAGCATTTGACAAAAATCTAACTGACGATCATCCTGCTCAGGAAACTTTTATGATTTTCAGAGTGAATGAACTACACAGATATAATATTAAAAACCTAAAAAATGAATCCATCTGATAAAGGGAAACTTTATTTACCCCATATATCCAGGGTTAAATTATGTTTACTCATTGAACTGAGCTACACTTTGTGAATCAAATCCTTTCAACAAACAATAATCAAACATTAACATAGAGAAAATAATGTGACTCTATTTTATCTGTAAAAATGAATATTTTCTAGCTTCCAGCTAAAACTTTATAGTTTGAAGTTGATTGGCCAAAACATGCAAAACCCTCAACAAAGACCTTGAAATTAAAATAAACTTGTTTGAATTTCTGAACAATGTAAAAATGAACAAAACTTATAATGAAAGCAATAAAATGAAAACAGGTCAACTAAGTTATTTTGATAATTAGTGTTTTCAGTGTAAATTACAATGAGTTCTGAAGTTCTTAGCTGAATATTTTTTTCTGAAAGTGTAGTCAGTGATTACACGTGCACATGAAGTTATTGTTTTATTGTTTTTGTTTCTCAAAATGTAATTTGTTAATTTGAAAATGGTAAATGAACTTTTTGTGTACCATTTATGGATTGTGTTTTAAGCCATCATGTAACACTGTATGCTTTGAAGTTTGCCTTTTTGTCAAGCAGACAGTTGTAAAGAGAAATAACAAAAACATGTACTGATTAGGAAAACCTGTGACATCTGGATGTTGGGCAACCATGTGCATTTTATATTTGTAAAAAAAAGCAGCTTTGATATTTTTTATGGAGGGCTATTCTCATATGCAACTCTGTAGAGAATTAACATTTGGACATAAAAGCGAAATGAAGGCACAGATATGAGGGTGTATAATAATTATTTTGCTACAACAGATGTCTTACTAAATTCAGATAAATAAAAAAAACTATAGCGATAACAATATAATTTTAATTTATAAGTCAAAGTATAATTTAAATGTTGAGATATTTTTGATTTCTAGCTAATCTGCTAACAGACACTCTGAGAACGGAAAGTTTTAGCATTTCTATTCACCAACCCTAAAACGTCTCACTGATGTTGATTTGATTACTTACTATTTTTTTGCCACCGTTATATTGGTGTCAATTGCTGTGCTTACGACGTGATTATAATATAATTAAGTGCTCAACACCAGAAAACAGTGATAATAGATACATTGGATAAAATAAAACATTATACTAAAATAATGTTTTTACAGTATCGATTAGAGGACTGCAGATTGAAATCCGCTGTTAGCCGTCACTTATCTCTGTGTGAGATTAACTGTTTTTATACATGAACGCTGATAAATAAATGTATTAAATATAATGATGGCAGCTGTGGTTTGACTGAGGTGGTTTGTTTTATGACAAACTTAAAGTTAAAGTGTAGTTATGGATAAACGATTAAATGAATTGGTTAAGGTTAGAGAAACATCATGGTTACAGTTTAAAAAATAAGTTTTTGTCTGCAGAAGGAGACAAATTGAAGGTTCCTGCTAAGACATCTTTGTGTTGTCGACTTCTTCTCTTAGGTGAACCAACAGTTAAATCCAGTATTTTACTGGCATTACATGTGCAGCATGGTTTTGTCTCCTCGTTTTGCATTTGAATGCAGCCTTATTTCACTATATGTTCTCGCTATTACTGTAGTTCTTCTTCTCCTTCTATGTTCATATTTAGTGGCACGGTGTCGAAACTGGGTAATTACACACTTGTGGGAACCTGCTTTTTCATAGTAGCTCACAAATCTTCTTTGGACTTTGTAACGGCTGATTTACTGTGATTTACTCTCCAAGTCCTTTTGTTTTGAAGATATGTTTAGGATCGTTCTCCTGCTGAAAGATCCATTTGCGTCCAAGCTTTGCCTTGCTGGCCCATCTTTAGATGAAGTTTGACGCTCTTCACATAATTCTTCTCCATGATGCCATCTCTAATTTTAAAGTGCACCAGTTCCTCTTAGAGAAATACGACATGATGCTGTCTCCTCCATGCGTCACACACGAGTCCCTACATATTGTTAATCACATGTTTGTGGCTCATTATGGCCAAACTTTGTGCAGCTCATGACACCACATCCTGTCATATTCTCTCTATATTTATCAAAAAATAGATAAAATCATAGTTAAAGAAATGACTGAATGAGCCCTCGTAGCCCTGATATTCTGGCAGCCAACTCTTTATTGATGTTTTTACCACACATTAAAGAAAACAACACTTGAAAAAAACAAATAAAAGATATGTAGAAGATAAAAATCAAACAGATACAGTAAGAGGAATAAACCTTGTAAATACAATAATTATTAGTTTTGATTTTTAATGAACTGTTCATTTCAGTTGAGGAACAGAGGAAACAGACGTTTCATTTAAGCTGTTCTTTCTCTGTCTTCACACTTTCCCCATCCTTGATTAAAAACAGCCTGCTCTTCTTCTCTCCCTCCACCTGACTTCCACTGATCGATTCTTTCGCCTGCTGCTCGTAGGCGTCCTCCAGCAGCGTGTTTCCTCTGATAGAGTAGAAGACGGAGGACCAGCTGAGAACTGAGCCGCTGTATGGCCTAAGAACACAAACACACACTCTTTATTATTGATATAACAGATTTTAAGCATGTGAAAATGTTTTTTATTAATGCTACAAACTTCATAAAACCTTCTCCCCGGTGCTTGAATCTCACGTAGGATTTATTGTGTATTCCATGTAATTCTACACAGTTAAATTGTTAAGGTCTTAAACTTCACACTGTAAAGTGTGTGCTCTACAGAACAGTACTGTTTAACCAGGTTACTACATCTTTATCACATGGACACACACACACACACACACACACACACAGGGTCGTACCCAAAAACCCCGCGAGTCATGTAGTTGTAGACTTCACCGTAGCGGAGAGGATGATCCCACACCTGGACGTCTGTTACCTGACCATCAAAGCCTGAAAGATCAATCACACGTTCACCAGACCACGCATACTGAACACACACACACAGACACACACACACATCAGTCAGTCAAACAGACAATGACTATTTCATGTCGAAGTGAATACACATCTCTCATATTTAAAATATAAAAAAGAAAGTGATTACACATGTATTCATCTTCTTTAAATTACCTTAACTCACCTAAACATCACTGCTGAAGCCAAATTATTTATTAGGAAGTCACATATTTAGTTAACCTGTGATCTTCTGAGTGCAGTGAACGTGTTTCGAGAATTGTACTATAGTAGAAATACACATAGTATCTGGAAGGTTACTGGTGAATCAGTATCCTGGATAAAAACTGCACCATAAAGACAAAAAAACAAACAAGCAACTGTGAAAATGTTTTGGAAAAGAATAAAAAAGAGTCATTATGTTTTATGTTTTGTCAAACCACCATGATTCAACTGTTTATTATACTATGACAGTTCCTACAATTAGTCTTTTTAGAAATCTCAATATAACTCCTTACTTACAGTATCATAACTACTCAGAACTAGTTACGAAAACAATATCCTGAAAACTGTCATAATGATAAAGTGAAACCAGAAACCAGTTTTTCCCAGTTCATAATTTAGAATTTCCATTTTCCCTTTTTCAGTACATTTACTTCAGTTACTAGTTTTACTTCACTCCGTTACTCCGTCCTCACCGGATTACGCAGAATCTTCCTGATGCTCATGTTCGATCCGCTGAAAACCTGGGCCACATTCGTGCTGGTGTCCAGGGTGAGACAGACTCTGGTCCAGATCTCTGGTCCAATGTTTGACCACAACCCTATGTTCGGTGCCAAGTACAAAGTGTTGTAACTCCAGGACATTAAGTACGCTGTGCCCCCCATGACTGCCAGCTTCAGAGGACTGGTGGATGGACTGAGTGTGAAGATTAATGGCTGGCTGGTTTGCGCGAAGTCGGTGATGTAACGCAGGCACACGGACACACCTGGATCCACATGGAGACAAATGAATGTGACTGTGACAGTCATGAAACGTCCTGATGTGTTGATGTCAACACTGAAGTAAAAGTGCAAAAACGAGCCAAAGATTTAGTGAAACTACAGACTCGATGTAAAACGAATGCAGTAGCTGGTGGTGAGGGGAGAGTTTTAAAAGGATTCAATGAAGTGGCTATAAATAAACTCCATCAGGCAAGAATGAACTCACCGTAATGAGGAGACGTCGTGGTCCAAGAAGGGTAGTTAGTGGGGGAGTAGAGTGATATCCCTCCCCCATAAATAGTCAGAGTGAACATCTTCCCATTTAAATTCACCACAGAATGAGCTGAAAGAGGAAGAGGAAGATGTCAGAATTATATCAAGTCATATTTCTCCTCATGTTTGATTTTTAGGTTTATTTTAATAATGTTTGTCAACCTCAGTTTCATCCTCCCACTTTCTCCCAGTTTCACTGTGGAGAGTCGGGCTGGTCCCTGACAAACGTCTAAGCTGAAGCAGCTCTGTGGGAAACAAAGGTCCAAATTCCTTGTGGACAGCTACAGGAAGCGCTCAGTGGACGTTATCACTGCCAAAGGTGGTTCAACCAGTTTCTAGAAGACGTTTCACTTACTTTCTCCACCATCACTCTGCATGTTTCATGGGTGTTGCTGATATTTAGTTAAAGTCTGATCCCATTTTTTGACCAATTCATGCAGAAAATCAGGAACCTGCAGAGACTTACTTCAAGCTTGTTTCTTACTTTCACTTCTTGAAGGAATTCAGTAAGTTTCTATCAGCTGACAGGAGAAAATCCTGCACTTGTTGGTTTTATTTCTTCAGATTTACATTGAGTGCTCTAATTAGTGTGTCAAACAGCAGGACAGTTTACTGCATGTGGGAATAAGACAAATGAAACTGCAGCATGAAGAAACGCGTCTTACAGTAAAACACACTGTTTACTGAACATATGGAGATAAATACACTATTGAAACAGCTTAGAACCAAACATAACGTCACTTATGAGCCAAACGTGTTCCAGCAGCCACAGAACATTATCGTGTATTCAGACTTGTGCTGATAAATGTAATCCTGATACGGCCTCTGTGCTGTTATGACTGGATAGAGTTTAACATGTGAGGCTCCATCTGTGGACTCTGTGGCCCCTGATCAGCCACAGTCAACACTACACCTGTAAATATATTAAATCTTGTTTTATTCTGTGGCTACGGGCTTGAAGCTGCACCTTTCTCTCCGTCAGTTTCCCTGTTCAACCTGTTCAGAGTTGGTTTGAAGTCTGGAACCAGGACACGGCTTCAGACCAGAACGTGCATTCGTGTAAAAGAGTGTGATCTGGTTTTGTTTTATAATCTGCACTTAAACAGGAGATTTTTCAAAGGTAAATTAAAATATATTACTGTGAGTGTGTTTACCTGTTGTCCGTGGAGCAGTAGTTGCAGTAGTAGTTGTATTTGGAGCCACAGTAGTTGTATTTGGAGCCACAGTAGTTGTATTTGGAGCCACAGTAGTTGTATTTGGAGCCACAGTAGTTGTATTTGGAGCAGTAGTAGTTGTATTTGGAGCCACAGTAGTTGTATTTGGAGCCACAGTAGTTGTATTTGGAGCAGTAGTAGATGTAGTTGGAGCAGTAGTAGTTGCTGCTGCTCTGAGACTTGTTGTTTGACCATAATACATGATGCCCAGCGTTAACATGATCATCACTGCGACCGGAGCCAGAAGCAGCCTCTTCTTCATCTTCATCATCCTCTTCTTCATCTTCATCATCCTCTCGACTCCTCACTGGACCTCGACTCTCTGCAGTCTCTCTTCTCCCTGTGTTGATCTCTCAGCTTCTTCACTTTCGCTTCCTCAATGTGACGTCTCCTCTGAGCTCGGGTTAAATCGACTTGTTCGTTTTCTCTCCGACTTGTTTGATTCTGCAAAGACGCCAGGTGACGACGAGCGACGCTCACCTGATCTAACATCTGATTGGTTCAGGTGTTGGATCGACAGCGACACGTTTTATAGAAACGTTTCCTCTTTTATTTCCTTTTTAATATGGTTTTTTAATGTTAAACTAGAAACGACCAACGTCTTTATTTATTCTATATCCGACCTCACAGGATGTGAAGTATTTGTTGATGAAGTGACTCTGAAGCTTTTCATGAATATTAAGATTTTATTTTTAAAGGTGTACACAGATACACAGTAGGAGATGAGGAGTACAAAAACTCAATACTCGAGTAAAAGTGCAAGTAAAAAAGTACTCCACTGCAGGTTAGAGTACTACTCTTTAATATACTAGTTTAAATGACAAACTGTATTAAATGAATAAACATCAGACATCTCTGTAACGTTAAGACTGTCATGATCCATGTTCTTGTTTTGACTCAGCACATTTTACTAAACTGCCTTCATTCAATACTAAACACTTTGACAATGTTAGTCACATATTACATTATGATCATCAAAAAACTACAACCTCAAAAACTTCATGACAATGAAAAACAAACCCTGCGGCAGTTTAGTGAAACAAAACAATGTTTCATGTGAGTTACTGTAAGTTCTCGTGCTTGTGAACATCCTGTCTGTCTTGTTGGTCTGGACATATACATATCATACCATCTGATGTTTACCTTTGCAGCGCACCTGAGAGAAAGAATTGCAGCCATGCAGCTCTGCGTCGTTCACCTGTGTTGTTCTCACATGCAGTGGTGCTGCCTTCAACAGAGACGTGGGGTCCTGTGGCCTGTGTCGGGTGGATCAATTTGTAACATGATAATCAAACAATAAAAAAATGTTTATAAGTTGTGAAGAGTTTGACAATTTCAGTTTAAAGTGTTTCTAGTGCAGTGATACTTCCTCTTTAGCACACATGGACCAAAACAATACAATGTGCTTGAAGTAATAATTATTATAATAATAATAAACTAACGTTACACCCTGAAATAGATTTAAAGCCTGACTCTAATTTTTCATGATAAAACTAAAACATATAAAGACCAGGCTGCTCCGTCATTTATTAACATCAACAAATACTAATTAGACTCAAGATGTAAAGATGCAGCATGAAAATGACTTTTTATTGTTTTTAATTATCCACAGAAAAAAGGGAACATACAAAAAGAGTAGAAATCAAATCTGCAGCTGCTGAATTTCATGATGAATTCTTGATTTTTAATTTGTATTAAGAAGGTTTTATTTTCTTATTATTGTTAATGTTCCACTAAATTTATTGTCTCTCTATCTCGTTCTTCTTCTCGCTGAAAACCCTCCTGTTCTTCTTCTTCCCCTTCAGCCAACGTCCTCTCCCCTTTGTGCTGATATGCTGTCGTCCCCTCCACTGGTAGGTGTCCTCCAGTAGCCCCTTCCCTGTGATGGAGTATGCGACGTAGGACCAGCTGATGACTGAGCCACGGTACGGCCTGAAAACAAAACACACGCCACAAACCTAAGATTTCGTTTTACCACATGTCAAAACAGATGTGACGTCTTCTAATGTCTTTTTTTGTCCAATCATCAGCTCCAAACTCTGATTGTGCCTCATACTGTCCTCAAAAAACTGGTGGAGAACTGAAGCTGGTATTGATTTTACTGAGGTTCTTCTGTTTTCTGCTATAATATATAAACTTTTCAAGCATTCTTGTTGTATTGAAAGTTTCCAAACTACAGATTGTGTACAAACTGTGTGTCTACGGTCCAAATCGTGTGTAAGTACTGTAAACATCCTGCACAACGAAGCTCAAACATCAAGGAGATGCAGCTGTAATTAAATTAAATTAAGACATATCCCACAATCCTCTGAACTAGAACTAAAACTAAAACTAAAACATACGAGTAGATGCCGCCGCTCATGTAGTTGTAGACTTGTGCGTAGCTGAGAGGATGATGCCACATCTGGACGTCTGTTATCTGGCCATCAAACCCTGAAAACACAATGGTGCTCTCACCTGACCACACATACTGCTCCCACACACACACACACACACACACACACACACACAGTTTTTATTGAGGTTGTTTTGCTTTATTCTCTTCACACCATGACGAGAAGCTTCCTTCTCCTCCTGCCACCCTGTCCTCACCGGTCCTTGCAGGATCTTCCTGATGCTCATGTTCGAGCCGCTGAAGACCTGGGCCACATTTCTTCTGGATTCCACGACGAGGCAGACTGTGGTCCAGATGTCCGGCTGAATGTGAGGCGCGATTCTTATGCTGGGTTTCAAGTAGACTGGATCATAGCTGTCGGTGTACAACCAGTAGCTGCCACCGACTCCCAGCTGCAGAGGGGACGAGGATGGACTGAGTGTGAAGATGGAGGTGGACTTTGTTTCCTGTAAGTCGGTGATGTAACGCAGGCACACGGACACACCTGGAGGAATCACATGGGGGGTGTTTAATGTAGCAGGCACCTCAGTCTCCACTCGTTCATTCATGTCTGCTTGTTTCTACCCTGAACCATCATAGCTGAGGATCAGATCTGCTGATGCATCGTTTTCTTACTACATAGCTGTGAAGTGCAACTTGGATTTCAATGACTCTGTAACTATACTCACCAGCGTAAGGTGAGGCTGTGGTCCAGGAAGGATAGGTGGAGGTGAACGACTGCTGAGAGACGAATGGCCGATAAAGGTATAAACGTCCTCTACTTGACAAAGTGAACATCTTCCCGTGTAAATTTCTTACAGGACGTTCTGGAGAAAGAAAAACCAAACGATACCACACAAAGAAACACAGCATGAAACTAAATCTTGTGAACATGAAGGTAACATTTTGTCTTGTTTTTACTTGTTCCAGTGCAGTAATACTGCGTTCTCCTCACTTCCTGCTCACAGATATACAGTACCAACCTGTTTCCATTAACCCCCTGTCAGGTTGTCTGTGTTCCTGTCATGGTCCTGACTCCACTTCCTGTCCCAATGCTTTATTTTTCATCTGTTCTTCTCTGCCACTGTCTCCCTGAGTGTTTTCACCTCGTCCTCCTGTCCTCTTCTATTTTAGCAGATTGTCGAGTGTCGTTTTTGGACTCTTGTTTCCCTCCCTGACCTTCCTGTTTATCTTTACCACCATCTTGGTTCTCTAAAGACATCATTGTTCGTGTTTGAACATAAACGATGATGTGATGAAGCACAAACAGGACGTACCAGTGACCCAAACTGTGTTTTGGTGACACCCAGGGGTAGAAACGTTTTTAGAACAAGTGTAAAATGTATTTACGTTATAAGAATAAGCTGAGTTTAGTTTCTTCAGTTCACAGAGAAGCAAACAAACTGCTTCAATAGCCAAGTGAGCAAAGAACCAAAGATGGTGCAGGGAGGGAAACTAGGGACTCAAGCCAGACTGAAGCTTTTAAAGATTTATAATGTTAGTTATAGCTGTTGTGCTCCACTGAATATGTGTATTTCAGTACAATGGGTACTATTGTCAGCTTTGAATGCTGTTTGTTGCACAGATCTGTTTTATTTTTATATTCATGGACAGAGATGGAGAGAGATACTTTATATTCCCTCGCTTGTCTCCAACACTTAGCTGCACTGAACTGCAATCAACCATCTACTGTATTTTAAAATATCTTTAAGATTTACCGGTTGTCCACTGTGTTTCTCCTGTTGTCCACTGTGTTTCTCCTGTTGTCCACTGTGTTTCTCCTGTTGTCCACTGTGTTTCTCCTGTTGTCCACTGTGTTTCTCCTGTTGTCCACTGTGTTTCTCCTGTTGTCCACTGTGGTTGTTTAGTTGTCCACTGTGGTTCGTCCGTTGTCCACTGTGTCTCGTCCGTTGTCCTCTGGGGTTCGTCTGTTGTGTTTGTCCACTGTGTTGGAGAGACTGTTATTGATAAAACAGTGACCTCCATCACTGACAGCAGCAGCAGCAGCAGCAGGGGAACAAAACGCATCTTTCCCTTCATCTTCATCCGACGGAGTCTCGACAGTGAAGCGTCTCTGTCCTCTCTGGGTGTTTATCTGTCTGATGCACACGCTGCACTTCTGCTCATGTATTTTCATTTCCCATTTCTAACTTTAAGTTATTGCAAAACAAACTGACATAAAACCAACTTCTGGGATTTTGATCTACTCCTTCAGACCTGTACACATACTAGATAATGTAGTGCTGTAGTCTAGGGTCATGCATTCAAGTGCTGATCTAATGCCAAAAACCTGATTGGAAGCTGGGACTGAAACAGTTGATTAATCTGACGTTGATTTCTTCTTAAGAGCTTCATGACTGAGGCCCTGGGATTCTGTTAAGTGGATGTCTGTGTGGTTTCTGCATGTTTGTTCAATATGTCAGGAATCAAAACCACAAAGACGTAAATGAAAATTTAATTTTTAGTAGATTTTCTGAACCATTGTGAAGAAACTGTGAGAAGAGAGACCTCCACACTCTCACCAGTCCTTAAGTTTACGCTGTCGGATTCTAGAATTAAAGACGTTTTGCATCTCTTCACAGTCATCTTGAGATTGTTTGTGATGCTTTCCTGTCTCTTTGTGGTCGTTTAATCTTTAAACTGAGCTCTATGACTTGTAAACACTCAACATCAGACATGTCTTAGGTCTGTTACCATCATTTCCGCTCTCTGGCACCAGTTGTCATCGTGCTCCTTATTTTTCCCCAACGCAGCACAAACACACACCTGGTTCAGATCAGCTGATGAACTGCTTGAATCAACCATCTCACTTGTTTCTCACTTGACAAGTTACGTTCTCATTTTTTCTGTGTTCTTGTGTGACAGTTGCCTGATTAACAGTTCATTTTGTGCCTGTTCGGATTATTTCCCTGTCTCGTTTGGTCCTCTGGACTCTTGCTGACCTTTGTGTGGGCTCCAGTTTTGCCTGGTTCCTAATTAAACAATGTTTTACGACCAGTCCACTGCTGAGTTCTGCATTTACAGTAGTTCCTCATTCCACTTTTTGTCAAAAGTGCAGCTTAAAGTGGTTCAAAAAGCTGGATTATAACTTTAGGTTGAACTACATTTTCTTTAATTTATATTATTTAACATCCACTGTCAAACTGAAGGTTTCACAACAGTTCAGAGAGTCTGGTATTGTGCAATCATCAGTGACTGTAAAGTAAAGATGACCATAGGATGTCTCACTCAGTTGAAACCTCCCTGAACCAAAAACACATCAGCACTGAGGCAATAGTCTCTTTTATCGTGTGAAATGTAAATTATAAATGCAGAATATAAAAGCTGATTCTGTGTTCAGCCTAAATACGTAAAGAAATATTTTTAAAAATCAGTAAACATAATGTGCAGGATACAGATAAAGAACTCTAATTAAAATCTGCTATTTACCAGACATCCTGTCTGAAAACGTCAAGTGTTAAAATATAGATTTTATTATTAAAGTATTAGTGAGATGGTTCCAGAGTTTGTTTCACAATTTAAAAATGGGATTGCTGTGCTTCATGACACACATGACTGTGTGTGTGAACTTCTCTTTTCATGGCCCAGTACAAAAAAGAATCTCAGCCACAAAATTCAAACTACATGAAACTTTATAACAACTGAGTTTCACCTCTCGGTTCCTAAAACCACCAGATAAATGGGCTGTTGAACAGGGGTTATACATTAATAAACACATCACCATGTCCCTTTATCAGCTTACAAATACATATATATACAGATACGTATTTCTGTATGTATCTCTCTGTTGATAAGCAGTGCTTACAGTCTTAATTTGTATTAAAGTGTCCGTACAGTATAATATAAAATAGTTTCTGTCATACAGGAAACCAAATTCCATCAGGCAGCTCACAATAAAGAAAGAAAATAATAATGTCACAGAGACAGATGAACTAATTATCAAAACTACAATAAAACATAAAACCAGCGTTTACTCATTCAACCACGTATTATTTTAAAAGATTGTTGCAGTTGAAAAGAAAGAAGTGATATAACTTTATGTAAAGATTAAAACCACTAATGACAGATGAACAGGATATAAAATAATCTCTGAACTGATGGAAACACACTATAACTAACATCGGTGAAGGTGTTTCCTCATTTCCAGTTCTTATATAAAACAGAAAAAACTGGACAATCACCAGAGATGTGACCAAAAAATGACAGAGTTGATATTACTCGTGTTTACTTCATTATTATTACTTCAGGCTCTTTGGTTATTGTGTCTGTTCAACACCAAATAAACTGTAAAATCTTATATCAGCCTCCCGTGATCCTCAATCTCTGAGGACTGGTGGTACATTCAAGTGCTGTAGGAATTACTGGAAGTGTTTTTTGATCAACATTTTCACTCTTTCAGTGATTCACATTCACTGGTTCTTCTTTACATTTTCATGTGTGACATCAACTCAAACCCCAAAGCTCAGTTCAAATGTTTAACGACGAGGTGGATTCATGTCAGGTCCTCGAGGGGTCCTTCGAGTTTCTGCTGGATTCACACACGTGCAGTTGTGCTCAGCAGGAAATAAAAGAAAGCAGAACACCGGAGCTTTGCGTCACCTCCTACCCTTTCAGGATCTGGTTGGAGAGCCAGTCCAGACCCTCGGCCAGACCTGAACCGCTGATGGCACAGGACGCCTGGACAAACCACTGCAGGCACAAACACAGAGGGACAAAATCCATCAACTGCAGTTTAAACATGATCAAACATGGTCTCTTAAACCCAGTTACAGTGAATCTCTGCCACCACTAACAACCCAAACTGTGTATTTATTGTAAAATGAAATGAATCATCAGGTTATCGTCTGTTACTCACCGGCTGTGGGACTTGTGATAGGCCCAGGGCCTCGGTGATGTCACTGACGGACATGGCTCTGGGCAAATCCTGTTTGTTCGCCAAAACCAGTAAAGCGACGCCCCTCAGTTCCTGTTCCTCCAACTGCAACACACGGGTTGGTTAGTGTGAGTTTGCTGAATTGAATCAAACCAAACTCACTGAACTCTATTTTAATGAAACATTCACTGGTACCAGCTGCTTCAATATGATTACTGATCAAGTTAACTTGAAGGAACAAAGAGGATTTTAGGGAGGTTTTCTAACATTTTACTCACTGATTGGTCAAATATGAGGGGAAACTGACAAAATATGTTCACTTTCAATATTTGTGAATATGGTAAAGCTCGTTACCATCGTGTGCAGCTCGTCTGCAGCTTCTTTAATCCTCTCGGGGTCGTTGCTGTCGACCACAAATATCAGACCCTGAAGAAGACACACGTTATGGCACATTATGTCCTCTGTGTAGTAACCATGTCATAGTATTAGTAGTAACAGCAGTAGTATTACCTGTGTGTTAGTGTAGTAATGTCTCCACAGGGGTCTGATGATAGTCTGACCTCCAACATCCCAAACAGTAAAGCTGATGTTCTTGTACTCGACTGTCTCCACATTAAAACCTGCAGACGAACACGCGCTAACGTTCATTTACGACTTTGTATTAGTTTTCATTTCCTGTAGTTACAGTTACAGACGGAGGTTATTAAATAAACCCACTGACCGATGGTTGGGATGGTGGTGACAACCTCCGCCAGCTTCATTTTGTAGAGCAGCGTGGTTTTACCTGCAGCATCCAGACCCACTGCACAAACACAAACACACACTGTCAGAATCAGCAGTGATACAAACAGACCTGCGACAAACTGTGATTATTTAACCTGCATTAGTTCAGTTGAAGAAGATTGAATGGATTTTAATAAACAAATTATTGTTTGTTTGTTAAAATATCAAAGTTATTAAAATTGAAAACAAATCTTCCCAGTTTTGTCTTTTTGTCTGCTTTGTTGGTAAAAGCATCATATTTCATTAACTAAAAAAAACTTTAATTAAGGTTAATCACAATAGTTCTAAACTAAATAGATAAACACAGGCAGTGTAAAGTACTACTACTACGACAGAGTGGTATATATTATCATATTATCATATTATCATATTATCATATTTTTTTGCACGCCCCAGCTGTATGTAACAATAATTTGTAGTAATTAATTAAAAGTATTTAAGTTATTTATTTATTAAATTATTCAAAACATCTGCTCCACATATAATATTTACATCAATTTAGAGGTTTTAAGAATTTAAGACACATTTTGCTCAAATAAATAAACAATAAACTAATAATTAACTTTACTCTTTCTAACTAGTCTGTCCCACAAAGAGAACTTTAAAACATAATAATCAATCACAGCTCACCCATTAAGATCCTGACAGGTGTCTTGGAGATGAACCTGGAGAACAGTTGGGAGATGATGACGCCCATGACGCTTCAGGTAGATCCGGCTCCAGGTGAGTCTGTAAACGTGTCCGTGTGTCTGTCGCTGGGAGAAGCGGACCATGGTTTTATAGACCAGCAGCGGTGTGTGTGTTGTCATCCACGCTGTCATCCCGGCTGCTGTCACACCGGGACACGGTGGAAGCGCAGGCGCAACAGCTGTTCACCGGAAATCACAGAAATAAAATCTCGTTTTATTTCCCCGTTTCAAATTCATATGCTGCAAAAGCATATAAATGTAGTACAGATATACAAAAAGTTATGGGACTACAAAGAGTAAAAGATTCTATAATAAGATATTTTTAAAAAGTGAGATGATTGTCACCATTCACAGAGAAAACTAGAAATTATAAAAAAAAAAAGAGAGAAGTAGTAAATATTGACTCTGTTTGACTTTTATTTTGGTGAAGATCACAGGTCACGTGTCTTCCTGTCTCTACAGGAAGTGTAGAGGACTCAGTTTCTGTGTGTTTATCAAGATAAACAGCTGATGTTCACTCACCTGGACTTATGTGGTTTATCAAGATAAACAGCTGATGTACACTCACCTGGACTTATGTGGTTTATCAAGATAAACAGCTGATGTACACTCACCTGGACTTATGTGGTTTATCAAGATAAACAGCTGATGTTCACTCACCTGGACTCAGCTGTTTATCAAGATAAACAGCTGATGTACACTCACCTGGACTTATGTGGTTTATCAAGATAAACAGCTGATGTACACTCACCTGGACTCAGCTGTTTATCAAGATAAACAGCTGATGTACACTCACCTGGACTTATGTGGTTTATCAAGATAAACAACTGATGTTCACTCACCTGGACTTATGTGGTTTATCAAGATACACAGCTGATGTTCACTCACCTGGACTTATGTGGTTTATCAAGATAAACAGCTGATGTACACTCACCTGGACTTATGTGGTTTATCAAGATAAACAGCTGATGTACACTCACCTGGACTTATGTGGTTTATCAAGATAAACAGCTGATGTACACTCACCTGGACTTATGTGGTTTATCAAGATAAACAGCTGATGTACACTCACCTGGACTTATGTGGTTTATCAAGATAAACAACTGATGTAAACTCACCTGGACTTATGTGGTTTATCAAGATAAACAGCTGATGTAAACTCACCTGGACTTATGTGGTTTATCAAGATAAACAGCTGATGTACACTCACCTGGACTTATGTGGTTTATCACAGATAACAGCTGATGTACACTCACCTGGACTTATGTGTTTATCAAGATAAACAGCTGATGTACACTCACCTGGACTTATGTTGTTATCAAGATAAACAACTGATGTACACTTCACCTGGACTTATGTGGTTATCAAGATAAACCAACTGATGTAAACTCACCTGGACTTATGTGGTTTATCAGATAAACAGCTGATGTACACTCACCTGGACCTTATGTGGTTTTATCAAGATAAACAGCTGATGTTCACTCACCTGGACTTATGTGGTTTATCAAGATAAATAACAGCTGATGTACACTCACCTGGACTTATGTGTTTATCAAGATAACAAGCTGATGTAAACTCACCTGGACTTATGTGGTTTATCAGATAAACAGCTGATGTAAACTCACCTGGACTTATGTGGTTTATCAAGATAAACAGCTGATGTACACTCACCTGGACTTATGTGGTTATCAAGATAAACAGCTGATGTACACTCACCTGGACTTATGTGGTTATCAAGATAAACAGCTGATGTACACTCACTGGACTTATGTGGTTTATCAAGATAAACAGCTGATGTAAACTCACCTGGACTTATGTGGTTTATCAAGATAAACAGCTGATGTAAACTCACCTGGACTTATGTGGTTTATCAAGATAAACAGCTGATGTACACTCACCTGGACTTATGTGGTTTATCAAGATAAACAGCTGATGTACACTCACCTGGACTTATGTGGTTTATCAAGATAAACAACTGATGTACACTCACCTGGACTTATGTGGTTTATCAAGATAAACAGCTGATGTAAACTCACCTGGACTTATGTGGTTTATCAAGATAAACAGCTGATGTACACTCACCTGGACTTATGTGGTTTATCAAGATAAACAGCTGATGTAAACTCACCTGGACTTATGTGGTTTATCAAGATAAACAGCTGATGTAAACTCACCTGGACTTATGTGGTTTATCAAGATAAACAACTGATGTAAACTCACCTGGACTTATGTGGTTTATCAAGATAAACAGCTGA
This sequence comes from Anabas testudineus, assembly GCF_900324465.2. NCBI lineage: Eukaryota > Metazoa > Chordata > Actinopteri > Anabantiformes > Anabantidae > Anabas > Anabas testudineus. Next base: position 22,257,007 of record NC_046614.1, on the reverse strand, counting down.
TGTTCACTCACCTGGACTTATGTGGTTTATCAAGATAAACAACTGATGTACACTCACCTGGACTTATGTGGTTTATCAAGATAAACAGCTGATGTACACTCACCTGGACTTATGTGGTTTATCAAGATAAACAGCTGATGTACACTCACCTGGACTTATGTAGAATCAATAAGCAGTACAAACAATTAAAGGTTTATTACGTAGTAATTGTATTTAGGTCGTGTTAATCGCTGTAGGGATTCTGTGTCTTTGTTATTATTGTGTGTGTTTTGTCCTTTTGTGTCTTTTTACTGTTGATTTTTGTCTCTGTTGATAAGCAGTGCTCATTTTGACTTTGATTTCTGGTCTTTGCTTTGATTTTTGCATTTCTGTGTGGAGTTTTGTCTCCTTGTTGTAATTGCTCGGTGACCTTACACTGTCTTTTTAACTATTGTCATTTTACATGTTTGATGCCAATTTGTGACTTATTTTGCTGCTGTGTTTTCATTTTCTGTGGTTGATTAGTGTTAATTAGTCACTTTGTTCTCCTTTGGTGACTTGTTTTACTGTGTAGTCACTTTGCATCTTTGAGGATTTTCGTTGTAGTTGAGTCATGTTGTGTCTTTGTGTAGCTGTTTTGCTTCTAATTTGATAACCATCAGAAGAATACACAGCCTTGTTCTTACATTTAGGTTGTGGTAATGAAGCAAATATGAATTTAAAACGGGGAAATAAAACGAGCTTTTATTTTGAACTCCGTGTGAGCGGAAGTTGTGATTTCCGGTGAACAGCTGTTGCGCCTGCGCTTCCACCGTGTCCCGGTGTGACAGCAGCCGGGATGACAGCGTGGATGACAACACACACACCGCTGCTGGTCTATAAAACCATGGTCCACTTCTCCCAGCGACAGACACACGGACACGTTTACAGACTCACCTGGAGCCGGATCTACCTGAAGCGTCATGGGCGTCATCATCTCCCAACTGTTCTCCAGGTTCATCTCCAAGACACCTGTCAGGATCTTAATGGGTGAGCTGTGATTGATTATTATGTTTTAAAGTTCTCTTTGTGGGACAGACTAGTTAGAAAGAGTAAAGTTAATTATTAGTTTATTGTTTATTTATTTGAGCAAAATGTGTCTTAAATTCTTAAAACCTCTAAATTGATGTAAATATTATATGTGGAGCAGATGTTTTGAATAATTTAATAAATAAATAACTTAAATACTTTTAATTAATTACTACAAATTATTGTTACATACAGCTGGGGCGTACAGAAAATATGATAATATGATAATATGATAATATATACCACTGTGGTGTAGTAGTAGTACTTTACACTGCCTGTGTTTATCTATTTAGTTTAGAACTATTGTGATTAACCTTAATTAAAGTTTTTTTTAGTTAATGAAATATGATGCTTTTACCAACAAAGCAGACAAAAAGACAAAACTGGGAAGATTTGTTTTCAATTTTAATAACTTTGATATTTTAACAAACAAACAATAATTTGTTTATTAAAATCCATTCAGTCTTCTTCAACTGAACTAATGCAGGTTAAATAATCACAGTTTGTCGCAGGTCTGTTTGTATCACTGCTGATTCTGACAGTGTGTGTTTGTGTTTGTGCAGTGGGTCTGGATGCTGCAGGTAAAACCACGCTGCTCTACAAAATGAAGCTGGCGGAGGTCGTCACCACCATCCCAACCATCGGTCAGTGGGTTTATTTAATAACCTCCGTCTGTAACTGTAACTACAGGAAATGAAAACTAATACAAAGTCATAAATGAACGTTAGCGTGTGTTCGTCTGCAGGTTTTAATGTGGAGACAGTCGAGTACAAGAACATCAGCTTTACTGTTTGGGATGTTGGAGGTCAGACTATCATCAGACCCCTGTGGAGACATTACTACACTAACACACAGGTAATACTACTGCTGTTACTACTAATACTATGACATGGTTACTACACAGAGGACATAATGTGCCATAACGTGTGTCTTCTTCAGGGTCTGATATTTGTGATCGACAGCAACGACCCCCAGAGGATTAAAGAAGCTGCAGACGAGCTGCACATGATGGTAACGAGCTTTACCATATTCACAAATATTGAAAGTGAACATATTTTGTCAGTTTCCCCTCATATTTGACCAATCAGTGAGTAAAATGTTAGAAAACCTCCCTAAAATCCTCTTTGTTCCTTCAAGTTAACTTGATCAGTAATCATATTGAAGCAGCTGGTACCAGTGAATGTCTCATTAAAATAGAGTTCAGTGAGTTTGGTTTGATTCAATTCAGCAAACTCACACTAACCAACCCGTGTGTTGCAGTTGGAGGAACAGGAACTGAGGGGCGTCGCTTTACTGGTTTTGGCGAACAAACAGGATTTGCCCAGAGCCATGTCCGTCAGTGACATCACCGAGGCCCTGGGCCTATCACAAGTCCCACAGCCGGTGAGTAACAGACGATAACCTGATGATTCATTTCATTTTACAGTATAAACACACAGTTTGGGTTGTTAGTGGTGGCAGAGATTCACTGTAACTGGGTTTAAGAGACCATGTTTGATCATGTTTAAACTGCAGCTGATGGATTTTGTCCCTCTGTGTTTGTGCCTGCAGTGGTTTGTCCAGGCGTCCTGTGCCATCAGCGGTTCAGGTCTGGCCGAGGGTCTGGACTGGCTCTCCAACCAGATCCTGAAAGGGTAGGAGGTGACGCGAAGCTCCGGTGTTCTGCTTTTCTTTTATTTCCTGCTGAGCACAACTGCACGTGTGTGAATCCAGCAGAAACTCGAAGGACCCCTCGAGGACCTGACATGAATCCACCTCGTCGTTAAACATTTGAACTGAGCTTTGGGGTTTGAGTTGATGTCACACATGAAAATGTAAAGAAGAACCAGGGAATGTGAATCACTGAAAGAGTGAAAATGTTGATCAAAAAACACTTCCAGTAATTCCTACAGCACTTGAATGTACCACCAGTCCTCAGAGATTGAGGATCACGGGAGGCTGATATAAGATTTTACAGTTTATTTGGTGTTGAACAGACACAATAACCAAAGAGCCTGAAGTAATAATAATGAAGTAAACACGTTTTTCCATCTGTTTAGGGATTATTTTACATCCTGTTCATCTGTCATTAGTGGTTTTAATCTTTACATAAAGTTATATCACTTCTTTCTTTTCAACTGCAACAATCTTTTAAAATAATACGTGGTTGAATGAGTAAACGCTGGTTTTATGTTTTATTGTAGTTTTGATAATTAGTTCATCTGTTTCTGTGACATTATGGTCTGATCTGTTTTTTCTTTCTTTATTGTGAGCTGCCTGATGGAATTTGGTTTCCTGTATGACAGAAACTATTTTATATTATACTGTACCGACACTTTAATAAAATATAAGAAGATTTATTATTTAAAAATGATGTTTGTCAAACTATTTAACCAACCACAAAGTTTAAACTTTCACACCTGAAGCTCTTGTAGCTGGCCGAGGTTCGTTTGATTAGAAAAACATCAGCAGACTCAGGTGGGTGGAGTTAGTGCTTTATTTATCACCGAAAAGCCTTTTTATTAATCATGACACAGGAACATCAATCATCATATTTACAGTTCAACGTTGTGTTTTCCTGCCTCAGTAAAGTGCAGCCCCATCCTTCACCTGTGTACAGCAGGAAAACATAAAAATGAAATCATCTATCAGTAACTGTTGATTTAGGTCTTCACCACGTTCACTTCCCCAGAGCTGATCTGATGTTAATCATCCCTACATGTAATATGTCTGTGATCTCGAAGCTTCTTCAGCTGTTTCCTACAGATAATCACCGTGAATCAGGTTAAAGGTAATAATGAATAAAACTCATAAAAAGCTAAAATCCCCCAAATGATGACCCAGATAAATACACTGCAGCCTCAGCAGAAACAGAGAAGGGGTGGGGGGGCTGTCCATTGGCCTTTTATGAAACATGGTTCTAATTTTAGTTTTTTAATGATGCTAAAAATGTGACTTTTCATTTTAAAATATGAACAAAAACAGCAAAAGTGAGAACGTTTGTGTTTCTGTTGATAGATTTACAACTTTTCTAACAGTCAGCCAAGTATTTTGAAAACCAAAAAGACCACAGAGCGTCTCAGGCTCTTTTGGCATTAATTTAAATCACATTTTCTTTTCTTTACTTTTACACTCCCTGTGTTTTTCTTTTTTTTTCCATGTGGTGGCCATGTTGGCTCCTGTCAACATGCTAATGCACACTGTAAACAAATGGCATGAAATGATGGGATGCTGAACTGAATGCAGCTTATGACACTTTGTTTTTCTGCAACAACTTCAACAGATGCAGAAAAGAAAAAAGTATGAAACATTAAAAACCACCCCCAAAAATCAATATTGGCACTGGAAAAGGGTTCAAATGGTTCCATCAAAACTAAGCTGGCGCTAAATTAGAGTAGCTCCTTGACCCCAGCGCAGCAAGTGTTTCGTTTGTAACAACGACAATGGCAAGAAAAGAACTGCTTCAAAGTTATTGCACTGCAGAGAGTGTGTCAGTCAGATCTCAACCTGACTGAACGAACTAAAAACACATGATCGACCACATTAACTCACTTTATCTGAGAACAGCCTGGTCCTTCGATGGATAACACAATGGATTGAAGGCCTTAAATCTGATTTATTTTAGTTCAGCTTTAATTTAGTAGCCGAATAACAACCGTCTCTCTCGTACTTAAGCTGGACTCCAGTACCTGTGTAGACAATTAACCATTGGATAACATGAATTTGAACCAATGAAGGCCTCAAACATTGATAAATAAGTGAGTAAAGGATGTTTTGGTCAGTATAAATAAACAAAACAAAACTGTTTTTTAAAATTGCAGCAAATGTTTCTGTGTTTCCAGGGAACACTGACTTAGTGATTTTAGTGATTTCCAAACTGTTGTAGGTTAATTTTCTGTTGATTAGTTAATTGACTAATCATTATGGCAATAACTCGGCATAAGACATAAGACCAGTGGCTGCGTGGAAGGAAAGATTAGTTAAAAAACAAGACATGGTTTAAAACTCATCAGCCAAAAAAACATTACAACAGGAAGAGCTCTTCAAAATAAAACTCCCTGCTCTGTCTTCGTTTCTTTTTGTTTTACAGCAATGTAAAGCACAGGTTTTACAAACAGGGACGACAGATGAGGTGTCCTGTTGCCCTTCGGGATCTCACAGTGGCCAGAGAAGCCGTCACCTGCCAACGTGCCCTTGAGCAAGAGCTGAGACCGTCCAAATGTGCCTTCTGTGTTTCCTCAAGCATCAACTTCAGTTCCTTGTTCATTAAGTTGTTTTGTTTTATATCCTCTGTTTTACTGTTAGTTCTTTTTTTTACAGATTAAACATAAAAAACTGAAACTTACAGGTTAATCTAGATTTTAGTTTCTGTTTTTCTGGAAACTGGAGTCGATATAAAAACTAATCATTGCAGCTTTTTAATTTTTTTCCCCACACAGAATAAAATATGAGTCTGGGACTTTTCACGCTTCCTACTCCTCTTGTAGTGAGGGTGCACTTTGTTTATCCTCTGTTTCAGAGCGACAGGCTCCAACACAAGCTTCAAACAAGTCCAGCAGAAAAGGAGCACATGTTTTTTAGTCCCAGGTAGCCCAGGCGGGCGGGCGGTGTTCCCTTCCTCTGATTCCTGAGCTGTTGTCTCAACAGTAGCAGCTGGGACTTTCCTGGGAGTTCAAACATGCATCCTCTGCGTGTCGTTAGGCTTCAGACTCGCCCTTCTTCTTCCCCTCCTCTCCGGCATCGCTGTCCTCTGATTGGCTGTTGCTGAGCACTAGGAACTGTCCATCAGAAGCAGGCTGGTTGGCAGGACGACTCGAGGCGGCGATCAAACGACTCTGCTCCTCCAGATCCTGAAGAAACAACACTCGAGTTACTCCTCAGAACACGTCATTGCTGATGCTAATACCAGTTACTGCACTTTAGTAGATGTCCACACGTTGTATCAGATCTAAAGTAATATTTACCAATGAGAATATGTACCAATAAAAATATGTACCAATAACAATATGTACCAAAGGTGGCAAACTTTCTAAAAACCACAGTAAGACACTGCTCCTGTGTAAGTTGCTGTAAATCTATGTTGTTTAGTTGTTGTCAGTGTTATTAGCTTAGTATGTTGCTCTCCTGAGGTGTATGGAAAAGGTTTGACTGGAGAACAGAAAGGAAACAGTATGAACATAAATATTTGTTACAAACTGCAGAGTTCTGTTTGTAGTTTGCGCGCACCTGAAATCGGACAAAATGAACACTCTTTTAACTGATGCTGTGTTGAAGTCTGTTTCTCTCACGTCTGCATTTTCAACCTCCCCTCACTTTCATATTATTTTCAGAGAAGCAGATTGTTATCCATTACCTGATATCTGTCTGAGCTGAGCTAACTGTAGATATGGTGACGTGGTGCATTGTGGTGTACTGAGAGTTAAGTCACAGTGCACTGAGATGATCCAGGACACTGACAGAGATGACAGTCGCCGTAGACAGTGACACCATCAAAGTGACTTTAAGCTGTTTTTGTATGGAAAATGTTTTAAATTTGAAGATCACCTTCTCTATCTGTCTCTGTTTGCTCAGCTCCTCCTGCTGTTTCTCTTTGGCCTTGTCCTGCTCCTTCCTCTTCTCCACAGCCTTACGATCCTGGTCAAACAAAAAAACCAAACAAACAAACCCAAAAAACATCAGTGATTTACCACAATGAAATAAAAAACTGTGACTAAAATGAGATGAGCAGTTCCAAATGTGCCTCACCATCTCAGAGTGGAGCGCTATCTGCTTGGCCAGACCGATACTGTCACAGATCTGACAGAAGAAGAAGACAGACAGGTCAGACAGACAGATGGAGCAGAGCGTTAGACAGTCAGACAAACACACGAACAGAGACACAAACCTTCTCTCCGTCGTTGTTGGACTCGAAAATGTAGCAGACGGCTCGGCTGTCACCTCGCCCACCGGACGACTGCAAAACGAAACCGAAGAGCCTCTTGTTGTCCTGATGGGAGGAACAGTGGACCACACTGGAGAGAGGGAACTAGAGGACAGAGGAGGACAAACACGAGGTTAATGAAACATGTGAGATTAAAACTACATCTAAACAGTAAAATGCATCATCTTACCCTGAGTCGAGTGACTTGTGTCTGAGGATCAATAAGCCTGAAAGACAAAACATGCATCATTATGATCAAACTGTTTCCAAACTCCTAAAGATGAATTAGTGCTTCAGAAATTATATTCATATTTGCTGCCTGGTGATTTTATGATGAAGAAATTCATCTATCTGATAGAAAAGTAAAGGTTGCTTATGCTCATCTTTCTCCTGGAAATAATCTCAGGAAATAAACCAGCCCTTCTACAAAAACTACTTCAGGGAAAGTTTTCCCACAATTTGAACTTTTTATTGTATGTTTCGATCTTTGAAAGTTTTAAAGTTTGTCTTCTACACATTATTATAGAAGCACTGGTTGATACGTATGTCATGATGTAAGACACCACACACAACCACAGTCACTGTATTTCGTACTTGAGGCAGCCACAGGTGACCAGCAGGTGGGACTCGGTCATCCTGAAGATATTGTGGATGGCTCTGGCAGCCAGAATCTGCCTCATGGTCTCAGAGATGACGTCGGCAGACTCGGGAGTCTTCACCTCCATGGAGCCCAGGAACTGAACGATGAAGAGCTGGTGGAGGATCGAGTCTGGAAAAGAAAAACACAAAGAAGACAATGAAATGTATCTGTCTGCAAGTTCACTAAGTACAAAACACAGAATAATAATTAATTATAGAAGGCAGGTGTTAAAGAGATGACTCTAGAAGACAAGTATTGGAAAAAATAACATCAGATGAAAAATCCTTATTTATCGGTATGTAGGAATAAAATAGCCTCATGTGGCCTCAGGAGAGAAGTCCTGCACTGCCTCTTATTTGCAATAAGACGTTTTTAAACTTACTTAAACATTTTCTCAGAACCACAATAAAAAAAAGACCAGACAGACGGTAGGGTTAGGGTTATGAGGTCATGAGGTTACAGTACCTTCACTGTCTTCTGATGTGCTGTCTCCTGACTCTCCAAACGGATTACTCCTTCTGCAGAGACACAAACAGTAAACATACACTGCTCGTCCAAAAAAAGTCACTCTCTATTTCATTGGACTCCCTTTAGCATTCAACATGGCACTGTTTCAATAAGCTTCTGTAATGTGTCAACATTTCACCAACATCTTGTTTTGATGATACGAGACTCGGACAGCTGCACAAAGTCTTCTCCAGCACATCCCAAAGATTCTCAATGGGGTTAAGGTCTGGACTCTGTGGTGGCCATATGTGAAAATAATGTGTCCTGCTCTCGAACCACTGTTTCACAAATTGAGACCGATGAATCCTGCATTTTCATCTTGGAATATGTTTGTGTCATCAGGGAGGAATAAATTCATTGATGGAATAACCTGGTCATTCAGTATATTCAGGTCGTCAGCGGACCTCAATCTTTGGACACATAGCATTGTTGAACCTAAACCCGACCAACTGCAGCAACTCCAGATCAGTTTAATAGTTTCATCAATCTCCTTAGATGTTTTCTTGCTTGATGCCAATAATTTGACTCTTCTGAAACAGATTAATATATTTTCCACCACCACAGGATGTTTCTTCAAACGTGGTTGTTTAAGTGATGAGAAGCTACTCACTGCATCAGTTAGAGTTCAATAACTTGTTGACAGCTGAAACATAATCATCCATGCAGTAATTATCCAATGGGAGGCTCTTACTGATTTCTCCCTCCCATGCTGACTGTATAATAATCTAATACGACTAATAACATATTACACACATTTTGATTGCTAAGGTCATTCCTGCTTCCTGCTGCTGACATAAAATAGCTGACGTTCATCATATTTTTTCACACACACACACACACACACACACACACCTGCCGCACTGTGCTGCCGTCTTGCTCTGTCCTGAGTTCTCCTCGCTGACGGGGGAGATGATGTCAAACTGGATTGGTGTTTCCGGGGCAACCAGCGCGTCCAATGAGAGCACAGAAAGAGCAGGCGATGGCTCAGACCCCACAGAGCTAATACTGCTCGCTCGGCCCGTACGCCCTTTGCTGGAGCGGAGAGAGGGAGAGATGCAGACTTGACTTAATTGTATCTGACGGGTTATGAAGTTGTCAGTCACACCTGGTCAGTGACAGTCCTACCTGCTCGGTCTCATGCTCTCGTGTCTCTGTTGGAAAGACGGCGATGGAGTCACTGCTTCAAGAGCTGACTGGTTCACTCTGGCTGCCAGCTCCTGCCAACAGGAAAACATTTCATTTGCATGATCACACTAAATGAAGTAGGTGGACACCTGAACTTGATTGAGGTAGGACACAGACCTCTGCGTTCTCACTCAGGTAGATCCTCTTTGAGATGTTGTTGATGGTGGAGACCCACTGATGGGAGAAGTAGCACAGACATAAAGTGAGAAAACAGCAGAACACAGAGCAGGTAACGTGACAGGAAAACATTTTACCTCCTCACAGTCCTTCCTGCTCTCTGCCTGCAGCGTCACCACTCTAACAAAGCACACAAGAAAACAACAGCGCTGAGTGAAATCTCAGAGACACGAGACATTTATACACAGGTCAAAGTATCAACAACAGCAGCTCTCACTTCTTGCCATCGAAGGAAGTGACCTGGAAGCAGAAGCGGCGGTCGTCACAGTCGACAGCCATGACGGAGCAGTTGTCGAGGTCCGTGACCAGGCCACCGGCCACCTCGCCTCGGGCTTGATGCATCAGGTTCCCTCCCTGTGTGAAGAAGTACTGACGCTCCCAGGATGACGACACCAGGCCGGTCTTACTGCGAGACAGATAGTAGAGCGACTTTAACTAACTGAAGACCAACTAAATGTAATCGACATCATTCAAAAATGATTTTAACACCACATGCAAATACAGTACAGCCAGAGCAGCAATGACAGAGAGAACTGTGTGACTGTGTCACAAAGAAATCATCTGAATGTGTGTGTGTGTGTGTGTGTGTTCTTACTTGCGGATGTGCAGGTAGCCCTGTTTTCTGGTCAAGCTGCGACAGACAGGAGAGTAGGCCGGGTCAGGATCACACGGCACATACAGTGGGTCACATGACCTCTCCATCTGCTGGATGGTCTGCTGCATCTGCCCCACCTCTTCCTCCATCTCCCGACGCACACTGAAAAAACACACACACACACACAAGACGCTGGAGTCTCTGCTGATGTTTCCTATATTTCTATAATGTCTCCATCTTGAAGTTAGAACAAACAAAAGAAGAAACAACTGAAGCAGACTAGGTGGTGGGTTGAGGATCTTACTTCTGGACACTGGTTCCTATAGTTCCCAGGAAGTCCTCCCACTGCTGGGTGAGATTTTCTGACCCCAGCTTAAAGAAACTGATCTGTAAACAACAACAAACACAGGTAAAGATAAAGAAACATCAGCATGTTTGGTAACGGGACCATCTGGGGAACCAGCATTTATTCATTTACTGGTTTTAAAGTTCAGATGTTTTAATGGCAGGTAGAAACCCTGGTCTCTAGGGTGAAAATACATTATTGTTAACTGTCATTGTTAAACTCAGTACGCGCCGTTTAAGGTAAGTTTGGGTTTGAAACTTTATTTGGTCTATTTAGTTTAACCTGCGTTGTTCCTCTGTGTTATTGTTCTGAAATTACTGCTGGAATTTCCCTCTGGGATTAATAAAGCCAGTGCCTGCGTTCCTTCCCTTCTTTCTAATGTTGGTCTGTCCCAGAGGACAGTTCAGCACCTTCAGTCTCAGACCAAAACAACAATGGTTGACAGGTGATACAGCATGGGACGAGCTTGTTTTCAGACCGTCTCTTTGCTCTTCTCGGGTTCAGTCAACAATCTTCATGAGCCAGAAACCTGTATGTAGTCTGACCTCAGCATCCAAGTGTGGACATCCTCAGGTCTAGATTAAAAATCATTAGTGCACTTTGTGTGTGTGTGTGTGTGCGTACCTGAGCCTGCATGTAGCCCAGCAGTGGCTCCAGCAGAGCCGTCTTCTTCTTGTACTGTAGCGTGTTAAGTGAGCAGAAGTAGTGCATCATGGTCTGGTGCTGTTTCTTACGGGAGGTGTAGACGTCTTCAACCACTTCCGCCCGCACCTGTCACAAACAACATAATTTTATATATAATATAACATAAGTTTGGATAAGACCCTGATATTGTGAAACTGTCCCACTGCTGATGATCATTTTTCTTTCATGCAGCTGGAATTAAACAGATTCCAACCTGCTGCATGAAAATCAACCTGCAAAACTTGAGCTTTGCTGCAGGTAAAAAACATTCAGGAGATGAATCTGAAGTTGGTACATCACCAGTTACAGTATTTAATTCCAGTTAATACCTTGGATAGACTAAAGAGATTTCCTGTCAGTGAAGGTCTGGTGAAAGGTGAAACCAGCTCACATGAACTGAATTAATGACTGAATGAACTAATAACATAATGTGAGCTGTGCTTCCTCACTACTGTTACCTTGTCATTGTCCCTCTTCTTGGACAGGCGGCTGTATCTGTTTATGGCTGTGTCATGATCTGCAGACAGAAACAGGGAGGTAAGTCTTTTGATTTCTTTTCCTTTTCAGCAGTGACACTGGTGAAAAGAGAACATAAGACAATCATCCGGTGCCAGTAACCATTAAAAATAAGGTGAAGCAGATGTGAGTTTTGTGGGAGTGACTTCCTTCGAATGTGCAGGAGCCAGAGGTCTGCACATATTTTAGATTAAGTTGAACTTCACACTGTAATGCATGAAGCCGACTGTGGCCACGAGATAGCAGCTGTAAATTCTTCAAAGACGTCAAAACCTTTTCAAAGTAACATAGTTTTCCAGAAACATCCATTGACTTAATTTTATCAAACAAGGTTAGCAGCCATTGTCGTCTGGCTTCCTGGTAAAAAAATATCAGTGAACAAAGAATAAGATGCTACGTTAAGATTACTTTACCTCCACTGACTCAACTGACAGAAACAAACACCAGGTTAAAGGGTTTTAGTCCTGTTTTCAGTATTTCTATTTAAAACCATGATACCAGCTAGAAGAACCATTATCAATAGAGCAACAGGAACGAATTGTGTGTGTGTGTGTGGGGGGGGTCCTTCTAAAATAACAAATTAAATATATTTACCATCACTGGCTATTTGGAAGACTTCTTTCAGAGTGAGGATCTCTGTGAAGACAAAACAGAAAAAAGCACGTTATAGTGTTAGAGGTTCATTTGCTGGTTGTGTGTGTGTGGACACTACTTCTAAGTCATTTTGTCCTGGTTCTGTTTTCTCTATTTGGGCTTTTTAGTCCACCTGAAGACAAATGCACACAGTTATATTTTATACAACAGAGCAATTCCAATTATTTGAGCAGGAAAATCTTCTGTTTTTAATGTGACTCGGGTCCATAAAGAAGTTTTCCAGTTGGCTGTGGAGGAACTTTACTGGTCTCCACAGAGTCCAGATCTCAGCCTCATCTCTAGGATGAAGTGGAACACAGACTGTGAGCTAGACTTTATTTCACAGCATCAGTGTTGGATCTCATTAAATCCCTGCAGCCAGGTTCGTGGAAAATCCTGTCAGATAACATGTTTGAGGTTTTAGCTGTGGTTTGTGGTTATGTAGTTCAGACACTGGTTTTACTCTTTGGGTCAGACTTGTTGAACTGTTGGAGTCAGTGTATGCGTGTTTCCTACCTTTCAGGTCTCTCTCTTTAAACTGAGTGATAGGAAACATCATAGCATCTGCAAGTTGGGTGGACAACACAGCGTGACAGGAACTCAACTAGAAAAAGAAAAGGGGGGAGGTGGAGGTGTGATGTCCATAGTGACAGACATTCAAATATTCCTGTGAGAGCATGTCATAAGAGGTCAAATCTGCCCGTGTGGGATGTCCATCAGGATAAAAACAAACATCCATTAAAGCAGAAGAAGGCGTTTGATTTCTCACTCACCTCATCGATGACTTTTGCAAACTGCTGCAGGGTGGAGCTCATCACCTCATCGTCGCCCCCTAGAGGAAAACGCTGCAGACAACAGTAACAACATGAAGGAGTGGATTAAAACTGACTCCTGACAGGGATGATTCCTGTTCAGCAGCAAAAACAGTAAGTGTAAAATCCACAGCAAATAAATCTGTGACTTTTAACAGTTCTCCAGATACGTCATCACGTAACAACACAACTGATCCTTCTGCTAAAGATAATGTTATAAGATAGTGAATAATTACAAAACTGTGATCATATGTTGTTTTGTGAAAGGTGCAGGACAAAAAGACATGTGCAGCAGATAATCAGTAGAGTGCTGAATGTGTGTGAGACCTAAGAGATCTGAGCAGTGGTTATTGTTAAAATGCTAATGGATGGTGTCACAAAGCCAAACTTAATGTACTGTGTTACACAGTGAGCTGAAGGGTCATAAGACTGATTGCTTGTGTTTCACGGTGGGAGGCTGGTGTTAAATGGAAGAAGGGACTTTGTAGAAACACTCTTATATCTGGGACCAAACAGACAGTGGCTTTAAATGCACAAAAACATTCCCAATGTAACAAAGTGCATTAGGGTTTGTTTGTAGCTGTTGTTGCTAAGCTAGTGACTGTTCATTAGTTCAGTTTAACCTACAACAGGTTCAGGAAACACATGCAAACAGACAAATATCACAGAATTGTTACTGCAATCAATTAAATATACATCTATATCTCAAAATGATGACAATTTACCAACATAAGTCGCCTTCAAATACCAACATGAGCCACTATAGAGGCAGCAAGTGAGTGAGTGCTTGTGAATACCCACCTGGAGACAACTGTTGCATCTGGAAACTGATACATTTACAGGGCAGCACTAAAAATATATATGTCGTCATACATCCTGTTTCTGTATTTGTTTTATTCTGATTTAACTGTTGAACCTCTGTAGTCAAATTACTGAAGTTGTTTTCTTCAGTATTATTTCGGCTGCAGCACACTGAGCTCTTAGGGCCACTGTACATTTTGCTGCCATGGAGGAAGTTAATTTGAATTGAATAAAAAAACATCTCCTGACATATTTACTGCAAAAATGGTCCTGGAATTTAATCATCTGAATTATGGCTCTCACAAAGTCTAAAAGCTGCTGGTGAAAATCCCTTTGAACACTTCTAAGAGCCTATTTAGGTTGAAGATTGATTATGATTGTGTTACTGTGTGCTTTGATGATACTATTACACCTAACTTTAAAAGAAAAAAGGCTTCAAGGATGAGTCCTGGATTAATAACATCTAACAGAAACTTCCCCCAGCAGTAGCGTGAAAGCAGGCGTCAATGCTGTACTGTATAGTCTTACATTTGAAGGTAATATAAGAACAATGTTCTAGCATGGTGGCTCACCTGTTTGTCGTACTCTTTCAGCAGTCTAGAGGTCAGGTGTGTTGCAGCACTGAGTTCATTCTGAAAAAGAAAAGATGAGATGTGATGATGAGATGGTGCCAAACTGCTGTTGATACATTATTCAATCTGCAGCCATTTAACATTGCTGTATGTTCTGTCTATACTTGCAATGCCTGTGGCACTATAGGTGTCAAACAGGCGTGTGTGTGTGTGTGTGTACCTGTGCATCATAAATCCTCTGCATAGCCTGATAGAGCTGTGTACAGTAGTTGGAGATGGCTGCAGTGTCCTCTTCAAACACTCCCAGCAGAGACCGTGTCTACACAGTAACACAAGTCAAAATTAACAAAGAGTTTATTATTTGATAAATCTGTAGAACATCGCTCAGCATATTATGTCCTTAGATGGCTCCCTGTGTAACTGCCAAAAACTAAACCCACATCTATCTATGCAAACACACCTACTACATGTCGCCACAGTGAAAGTATGTCATAAAGGTGTGTCTCTATCATTGTAACTCTCAACTCATCTGTCACCGCGATAGATAAATAAATGCACGTCTATGCCAAACCCAGCCCTCAGTGACCCACCTTTGGCAGATATCACAGCTTACAAGCACTTTCTTTAACGACCTGAAAGTTGTTTACTTGATTTAGGAATTCTCTTTTCCTGCAGATCACTTGCTCTAAGGTTGTTCACACAAATGTTTAAGATTTCCCTTAAGACTTCTGTTGTTCATTGTTGTTTGGAGGTCTGTTTTACATTATTGTCTGGATGTAGAATCCAATCTTGACTGACTGCAGGACATTACTGTCCAGAGCCTGCATATATTGGAATTGGAATCAGTTCTTCCCTTTATCAGTTTCTTGTGTCATGGCTGCCACACAACTGTGAAGCAGGATATTTCCAGTCCCATCCTTAACAGCTGGCAAAGAGGAAATACTCAGTTATAACCTAGTAGGGTTCAGCAGCATTAGATCCACTGAAGCCTAGTAACCCAAAGAAAGACTAACCATAAGTGGAATATGCTTTAAGACACAGTCTAAGGCAGCAAATACCAGTAATTACTTTGTAAATCACTTATAAAATGTCACAGCCACAGCCCGATGCAGCATCTCAGTTCTGTTTGTACTGTTAGCCCCTAACCCTAACCCTTACCCAAAATAACTAAAATAAAATATCCAGACATGTATCTCCACATGTACAGATAGTCTGATCAGGTGTGTTTCACTGTGGCCACACCCCAAACCGTGATGTCACAGCAGGTGTTTTCATCTGGATTTGCTGCAGGAGATATCATCACTGATCGGGGTGTGTTTTAAGTCACCTGAATCAGTGCAGCTGCAGATTTCTTCCCCGTGTGACTTGATCAATGAACAACAACACATAGCAGCCGAGTGACACTGCTGCTCGGCCAAAAGATGAACAGTTTTCCCTGCAGGGAGGAGGACGTGTAGCTAAGGAAGTAGCCGGCTAACTGTTGGAGATCATCTCTGTGCGAACCAGCACTGACTGGTGTTGATCTTTACTGAATCCCCACTAGCTGACTGGTGTTGCCCCATGATGTCGATGCACAGGATTAAGGTTTGGGTATTATATTGACAGCTGTGGTTAGCTGGGCCGTTAGCGGTTAGCAGGCTGGCTGAACTTGGCATCTCTTGGCTGGTTGTTGGCAAACACTGAGCCCACAAAGACAGTTAGCGTAACCGTACAGCTGGCTAACGTTAGCATGCTAGGTGAAGCCTCCACGGAGGAGAACTGTTACCTGCGGACTGTCCTCCAGCGTCTCCTCTATCGGCAGTTTCTCTATCCCGGGCATGGCTACGGTTGGCGAGATGGACGTCGGTGGTAATCCAGGAACAAAACACACAACAAATCGCTCCGACAACTCCCACTCAAGATCTGTTAGACACACGAATTCACAACACCCAAATAAGCCCCTCCCACTTCCGCATGTCCCGCCCTCCAGCTGCTGTTTAATTGGATAGGAAGAGAGAGCAATAATTTAATTGGTTGCTTTTTTAAAAGGCGAAAACGACGCCATGTTGGCTCTGACCAGGGTCGCCCTTTCACTGTTTTTGTGTACAGCTTGGAGCCACAATGGCGCCCAGTCCGTTCAGGTTTTTCTGTTTTATTACTGCAGTTAAAAAACCCATTAAAGGTATGTTTGGTGTGATATAGTGAAGTCCTTCTAAGTCCTCAAACTCGACCTTCTAACCAGTCTAAAAAGACCAGTTATTTCTGCTTGATTGGAAAGGTTTTATTTAGTATAATATCATAATGACTATACTTGAAGTCAAGTGGCCTTCTGCAATCAGGGAAATTAACAAACATGCCATAATAATAAAAATTCTTCAGTGCATGCGGTAGAGCAGTAACTATTTATTAGTCATGTAGAAACAGGTAAACATAGTGTAAATATCTATAATATGAACGCAGGAAAAGTGTGCATAATAAAGGCAGTGTAGATAGAGATATGTAAAATATGCTGACACTGTACAGTATGGAATAATAACCCCTCCACCTCAAGTGTGAAGTGAAGTGTATCAGGACCGGGCTTCCTCCATACTGGGGATTGTCGGGTCATCACGAGGGAACAAGTTCTCTACCACACTGTGGTGTCCTTGCAGCACGCAGCAGCTCAGGCCACTGCGTGACATCCCAATGTAAGAGGCATTGTGCCACATGTGAGTGATCTCACTGTAGCACTCTACAGCTGAGAGAGTGGTGGAGCAGTCCTGTCCTCCGACCACGAAGAGCTGGTCATCCACCACCCCGATACCAAAGTAACTGCGAGGGTTGGACATGGGTATCAGTGTGCTCCACCTGCAGGTTTGAGGGTTGTAGACCTCAACAGTGCGCAGGTGGGAGTAACCACTAACAGTGCCTCCAACCTGGGAGAGAGAAGGTGAAATGTGTATCTACAGTTTCTGAAGCTCATGGAAACAGTTAATGTGAAGAATAGACACACTCCCTTTCTAATAGTGTTTTTTGGGCCTTTTGTGTGACTCATGTTACAGAAATACTGTTCCAGTCTTGTGTTGCAAAAATGTGTGATGGTGCTGATTGTTGAGGAAGCAGCCAGGTAGTTTAAAATATAAAAGCTTCGAGGCTTGGACACACATTATTCTCCACTGCTATTATTTTGTAAAGTTATTTGCTTGTTATTTTGCTGTTTTAGATTAATAATACAATTAGTGTTTATTGATCCCCTTAAAAACTTCACATGGCACCCAGCAGTGGACACATTAATGCACTGATATATTATAATACTGTAATATCAAATACAGTACTCTGAAATGGGCCATCTGTATATTGAGTATTTTATTTTATAGTACTTTTGTACTTTTAAGTAACATTAAATATGTAACTGTACTCTACTTCTAATTAACACTTTTGATTGCTTTAACCTAAATATGCATAAATATTTACTAGACCTACATATTTATTTTTATATAAATTAGTTAAATATTACATTTACAGGATCAAGGGATTACAATTAAATAGAGACAAGAAGATCAAAAATCATCATTGCAGGTCCACAAATGTCTTTAGATCGTTCTTTTGCTGTTTTGTTAGACTCCATCAACCATAAACAAGGTTCAACCAACCCTCTTACGTTAATAATAATACCACACACTTACAGCATAGATCTCGCCTCTGTAGGCAGTGACCCCCAGGCCACTTCGACATCTCCTCATAGGGGCAATCGGGGTCCACAGGTTGGTGTTGGGGTTGTAGCATTCAGCTGTGGAGAGACTGCGATACCCATTGAATCCTCCACAAATGTACACCTACAAGAGAGGTGCTGGAGAGTTTGATCCAATACAAAATACAGTAAGTGCTCCAAAATGTAATGTACCAAAGTTCTCAGATTGTTAAATTTGAAGAAATACGGTATGCCTCATAAAACATATATAAACTGTGTTAGTCATCCCTCCTTCACCCACCTTGCCATTTAGAGTTGTAGCACCGGCCCCACACCTCTTTGCCCGCATTGGTGCCATCATGGTCCACTGGTTCCTCTCGGGGTTGTAGCACTCGACAGTGTTATAATAAGTGTGACCATTGAAGCCTCCCATGGCATAAATGCAGCCATTCTGCACAGCAACGCTGACATAGCAGCGGCAGAAGTTCATGGGTGCCACCTGGTGCCATGTGCAGGTCACAATGTCAAACCTTTGCACGCTATTCAAGTAAGTTTGTAGGTTGCAGCCACCAATTACATACACAAAGCCATTGAGGACAGCAGCACCATGGTGAGCACGCGCTGTTTTTGCATTTAAAGTGACCCATAAGTCAGCTCGGGCATCATACGCCTTGAGGCTGGTGGTGGCAGTGCTAAAATCTTTGCCTCCGGTGATCAATAAAATGGCAGGAGGGAGGCGTGGGCGAACCAGTGGGTGACCTCGGGTAGAATTTCTAGACCTAAACCTCTTTATTGCCTCCTCAATGATGGGTTTACATTCAGCTTGGTCCTTTACCAAAGCATTCTCAATCACAGCATATTCGAGGTAGGCAGGACTCATCAAGCCCAGTCGCACCTGGAGAAACGTAAAAAGACAATTAAAAACAGGTTAATTCAGTCAAGTACAAAGATGGAAGCAGGACATGGACTCAAACCAGGGCTAAGTTCTCTTAGTATGGTTGTATATAAAGTTCAAAAAGCCACCAATTCAATATTTCCAACCATCCACTCTGATCTTCTCTATAACAGTTTTTAGGCATTACGTGGTACCAACTCAACCTCACTTTCCATCGATAGTATCTCCTTAATGCAGCTGGTTATCGTAGTGGCACACCATGAAACTGCTGATTGATTGTCAGGAAAAGATAATTATTGGTTGATGTACAATAAGCGATATTAAAAAACAAAAGTACTGTTGTTTTCCTGCCTGGTTTTCAGCTTGTTTCTATAGAAATACTTTGTGATGCCTTAAGCTGACTAGAATAACTGTGGACATTGTTTAGTTACCTTGGGCAACAGCACAGAGATACAACCGCGTCTTTGGTCAGGTACATGGTTAATCCAGCGCTGGATGGCTTCAAACACTGTATTTTCATGTTGCACATTGAGGTGATCATTCTCGATGATAACAACCAGCTGCTCCAAAGACAGGTTCAGCAGCTCATTTGAGACACAAACTATGTCCTCAAAGTTGTGCAGGATGTAGAAAAAGACCTTCTGCTTTAGCTCGGGGAAGTGGTAGAAGCTCACCAGCCTCCAGATGCCAATGCAGTTCCTCAGGCACAGCTGATCCTCAAGGAAACAGCAGCAGGCCTGAATGATCCCCTGGACCCAAAACTGGTCTCCAGCTGCCAAAACCTCTGCCACATTATGCTTTGTCACAGGGATAGAGTGGGTGTAGGCATAGTTGATGATCAGCTGCATCATCTCAGGTGTAACCCCGGGGATAATGTACATCTGCTTCTTCGAGGTCGCCCAGGCACCAGTGAAGAGAGTGCTGTGGGATTAGGACTGATCTTTAATGAAGCATTTATCTGTCACTTCCTCAAGAGTCAATTAGCCATTTTGTCATTTAATGGACAAAGAACAAGGGAAGAAAATGAATTTCCAACTATTAAACCAGAAAATTCTCAAGTTACAAATGTTAGAACTAGAGAATGTATTTCTTTAAAATGATTTCTTATCAAAACAGTTGGTGGCTGTTAACACACTAATATTTACAGTGCTAGTCACATATAGAAATCACTTAGCTCCCAAAGCTCTGCTCTAAAAAACACATCTCAGACATGATAATGGTAATAAACAATAAAAAAAAAAAAAAAAAAAAAAATAGAATAAGACTAAGATAGAATAAGATTCATAGACTGATGTCTATGTCTAACTTTTACTCACCAAAAGTATGGGCTGCAGCTACAGAGGATGATCTTGTGGGCATCAAACTCCACATCCCCCACCTTGATCACCACATCACACAGTTTTCCCTCCAAACGAAATTCAGTAAAGACATCAGACGCCGTGTCACGCATCCTTTTCTCCATATCACCTCTGTTAGGATTTAATGTGCTGGAAGCCCGTCCCTGCTCGCTTGTGCCTGGCGTGTTAGTCAGTAGGTTTGAAGTAATTTCAAAGATGGACATCTGTGGGAGTTACGACCTCATACAATCACATTTTAAATGCTTTATTATTTAGCTCAACTTATTTCAGTCATTTATCTCACAGTAAGCATACACATTATAAACAACATGAACAAATCAAAAATATATAAACAATCAAATCATCACAACAACCAAAGTGTCATATAGTGACTGAAAACATTCTAATATAGGCTAATTTGTTATTATTTTAATGTGGACCCCAAAATTATGACACCACAGAATCCCAAACTCTACACGTCATTTTCTAGTCTAGTAGCCTATAGTATTAATATATAAACAGTCTCACTGACATCACTATGTATGAATCAAGAAAGACTCATATATTTCTTCACAAAACACAACTAGCAGTGGGCAAAAGTAACTTTACTTAATTACTGTACAATTCTACAGGAATTTCTCAGTTTTTCCATGTTCTGCTTTTTCAGACTTTGACACATATTTGATAACTATAGTATCTGAATCAAATTAATAATAAAAAAATTAAAGTGTTGTTGTGTAAAGTGTGTTAATGTGTAAAGTGTTGTTGCTGACCTTCAACAAAAGAGGGAGACAAACAGATGTTGCAGCATGCATGCAGACCCCCAGGGCAAAGGATATTGTTGTCATCAGCATACAAAGCAGTATTATTATTTTCCTAGACATTCAGACACCAAACTGTTCTCTAGAGCTGAAATAATTAGTTGGTTAACTGGTTTATTCTTTAAGTCGTTTAAGGCAAAAACACCAAATATGTATTGGTACTAGCTTCTCAAATGTACAGTAAATACTTGTTAGTTTTGTCAGTAAACATTTTTAATACTGTTGTTTGTTGTATAACAAACCATTTATCAATTTATCTTTAAAATCCTTGAAAAAGTAGTTTCAAAGCAATTATGTGACCACCTGCGCAGGAATAACCTGTATGAAGATTCCCAGTCAGGATTTAGATCATAGTGCAGAAACAGCACCGGTAGAGGTCACTAACAATCTTCTCTTAGCTTCAGATAATTGACTTCTCTCTATACTCGTTTTGTTAGATCTTAGTGCTGCATTTGACACTATAGATTACAACATTTTATTACACACTGGAACATGTCATGGGGGTTAAAGGAACAGCACTAGGAGTTCCACAGGGTTCTGTGGTTTCTCTATATATGTCTTGGGTGATATTATTAGGAAACACTATAAATTTCCATTTCTATGCAGATGATACCCAGCTATATTTATCTATGAAACCAGAAGAAACTGATAGACAAGACAAGACAGAGGTTATTTAGTTTGAGACTTGATCAAATCTTTCATATTCTTACCCTAGAAGATTTAATATTGGCTTCAAGTAACACATTTAGGAAATCTTGGCGTTATCTTTGACCAGGATACCCCCTTACTTCATACATAAAAGAAATCTCTAGAACTGCCTTTTTCCACCTAAGACATTGTTAAAATTAGGAGCATCCTGTCCCAAAGTGATGCTGAAAAACTAGTCCATGCATTTGTTACTTCCAGACTGGACTATTGTAATTCATTATTAATAGTTTGTCCCAATAACTCTTAAAAAGTCTCCAGTTAATCCAGAATGCCACAGCCATATGCAGTATCATATTTCTTCTACGTTAGCTTCTCTCCATTTGGCTCCCTGTAATATCCAGAATTGAATATAAAACACTTAATAATCAGGCTCCATCTTATCTTAAAGACCTCACAGTTCCATATCTTCCAAGCAGGACTCTACGTTCTCAGACTGCAGGTTTACTTATGCTTCCTAGAGTTTCCAAATGTAGAATGGGAGGCAGAGCCTTTAGCTTTCAAGCCCCTCTCCTGTGGAACCAGCCCCCAGTTCAGGTTCGGGAGGCAGACACCCTCTCCACATTTAAGACTAGACTTTAACTTTCCCTTTTTATAAAGATTATAGTTAGAGAAGGATCAGGTGACTCTGAACCATCTCTTAGTTATCCTGATATAGGTTAATCTGCCGGGGGAACTCTACTGATACACTGACCTCCTTTCCTCTCTCCTTTCTCCTCTATCCATTCAAATACCACCATTGCATGTCATTAACTTAGTGTCTCCTCTCTCCCGTAGTTGTTTCCTCCTCTCTGTCTCCCTCTCTCTGTTCTCCTCTGCAAGTATCCTTCTTCTTGGAGCTGTATATCTCCAGAGTACATTTACTGGCCCTACCGATCTGCTCAGTGTTTTTGCTGCTTGTTGTGGTTTTTGTTGCCTGCTGTTCTTTTCTCTCTTCTCTTTCCACTCACCCCAACCGGTCGAGGCAGATGGCCGTCCACCATGAGCCTGGTTCTGCTGGAGGTTTCTTCCTCTAAGGGGAGTTTTTCCTCTCCACTGCCTCCTGGTGCTGCTCAAATGGGGTTTTTAGGGTTTTCTATATAATTCTGTATACAGTTGTATTTTGTAAGGCCTTAAACACTGTGAAGTGCATTGAGATGACTTCTGTGGTGACTTGGTGCTATACAAATAAAATTGAATTGAATTGAATTGAATGTGCAGAGGAGGGAGGTGGAGTATATTGGAAGAAGTCCGCTCAGGTTGGAGCTGCCAACAGTGGGAGAAGAGGTAGACCACAGAAGAAGCCCATGAATGTAGTGAAGGAGGACGCCCAAGACGTTGGTTAATCTACAGAAAGAAGAAAGAGGAGAGAAACAGTATCATGAACTGTATACCGATACTGAAGTCAAGTTGTCACACTTGCTACACACCTAAATACAATAGCGTATATACATATGCAATGTCTAGATGAGCTGCTACATGGAGAATAACACATTAGGCATGCGAGGATGCGGGGGGGACCCGGGGGGGGCGCCCCCAAGGAGCCGCAGGGGCAGGTAAAGGAGGGAAAAAGGAGGCAGAGCAACGCGGAAGGTAGCGAACAGAAGGGGCGACGTAGGGGTGGCCTCGTGAGCCTCCGGTCGTTGGGAAGCTAGAGGCAGGGGGAGAGTCCATAGGAAGCCGCCGGGGAGGGCAGCGGCGAGGCCGGCGGTTTCCGCCGAGCGGCGGGAGAAGCATCGGAGGACATCCGACCCCCCCAGGAACCCGGAACCCGGTGATGGAGGAAGGGGGCGAAAAATACCAGAGCGAAGCAGGCCCACAAACATCGACAGCGGGGTCACGGCGGACGAGGCCAGGAGCGCAAGGTCGAACACAGAATGTGCGTGAGGGACCAGGAAGAGGTCGAACGCGGGGTGAGTACGTCGAATGCGTAGTGCCGGGTGATGACAGCGGTCAGAGGGGGATTAGCGACCCCCGAGGGGACAGGACGGTAGTGTCAAGAGGGTTGACCGGGGAGGGGGGAGGTGGGGGAGCACGCGGCCCCGCGGCCACCGCAGACCCTCCTCGGGCGCGGACCCCGCGAGCGGGAGCAGGATAGGGGTCTGTAGGACCGGAGGGAGAAAACACGGGTCCAGGGCCGGCCAAATGAGATAGAGGAGAAGAACCTTGCGAAGAAACTGAAGAACAGTCCTGGGATGGGACCGAAGGGTGGAAAATCGCCAGGTACTTACCTGTGGGATGCCTAGACGGGGGAGGGAGGGGCACAGCGTCGCGGCAGGGGGCAAGAGGGGAAAGGTCGCCCCACAACACCACTGACACATCCGTACGACACGTACGCGTAGCTAGACACCCATCACGACGCACCACACGCCGGCGTCTGCCGTCTAGGGCGTTTAGCTGGGGGCAACTTGCGACGCGCCCACCCACACCACCTTTGTGTACCACACTACCACCACGCGCCGCTACACTGTATGTCAGACATCACAACACACGCGCTCGCGCCGCGCGCGCGCGCAACACACTATCACTACAACACACCCAACACCACAGCGCGGCGGCTCGCGTCGCAAGAAAACACAAACGCCCACACTACACGTACAATAGCGAGCGCGAGCGCCGCGCCTCGCGCGCGCACACACAATTTTAACCTTGACGCACTACACCCCACACACACACGGCTTTCGCGCACACACACCGGTCGCGATGGCGCTCGGTGGCGGCGCGCGCACACACACACTACAAACGCGCCGCGCTCCAGCGTATGTCGCCAAACAACACAACACACACAAACCCAACGCGAGCCGCTCGCGCGCGCACACACACCACTCGACACACACGCGACCACAAACCACGACTCTCCTAGCTCTGTCTTCCAATAACACACGGCACAACACACTCTCTCTTCTCTAGATGAACAAACCGAAACCCCACACTAATCTCTTCTGCTCTCTCTCCCCATAACACACACACACCACACTCTAGCTAGCTCTCCGGCGCGCGAGAAAATCCAGCGGCACACATGAGAGAAACTATCCCGTTCGATGCCTACATCCGACATGGCACCCACAGCATATGTACTCGTGGATCACAGTGGGGACCTTCGCCCTTGTGCTCCAAAATTACGACCCCAAAAACGCGGCGTCGAGCGCCGAGGACGGAGGCGGGAGAGTACGCGCACCTGTCATCGAAATGTGTTTAGCTACCGTCACGAAGACAGGTGCATCGGAGCAGGTTATTTTATCACACCAAAAAATAAAAACACACACAAAAGTGCGCGAGAGAGCGCAGCGGAGAAAATCTCAACAAGTCGTCAGGAGGCCGCGCAGCCGAGGGCGAGCCTGGGAGTTCTTTCGGGAGACGACCAGTACATAGGCTGAACCCGCGAGTGACTGCGCGCGCGGAGGACGAGAGAAAGAGGCGAAGAATCAACCCTGTGTGTCCTGGGTTTGCACAACGTTAGAAAACGGGCTAACACAAAGAGCAGATAATATACACAGGACGGTCTGGGAGTCGGCGGTCGCGCTTGCCGGCTTTGTCTCCGTCCGGCCTGGCGGGCTGGGGTGGCGTGAACGCCGTCCCTCCACGCACATCCAGTCTAGACGACCTACAGCACTATCACCGCGCATCGACGTCGCTCGCTCGACGCCGTCGGCTCAGACGTTCCGGGTCACGACACACACAAAATCTACAAGGCGCAGCTGCGCGCGCGGCGCGTATTACAAATTAACGCACACCACCAGGCCAGAGAGCGCTACCACTAACTACCACACCCAACGTACACGTCCACAACAGCACAAAGCGCGGCGAGCCGAGGCCTCACCACAGCTGCAAAGAGCGGAACATTTTCCTTATATACTCGCCGACAACCTACAAGCGCGCTTTCCTGACGTGCGCGCGTAACATTCCTAACAGCTCCCTTCCTCTCCCCACAACGCCGGATGAATCCACAACTTTACTTATCTGATATACAAACCACGCGGCGGCCGCTGTCGGACGCAATAACACACACGCACACACACAAACGCGAGCCCGCGAGGCGCCCGGCATCAATATCGGTACAGCGCGCGGGCCTCGCGTGGCCCTAGAACTGGGCGGACCATCGACGACGCTGCTCGCTTTCGAGTGACAGTAAGAAAAGAGACCAATCTCAAAACATCTGGCTAGCTTTTAGGGGCCTCGCGCTTGCGTGGGTTTATGCCCTCTCCGGCATACAATGACGTACAATGGCCGTTGCCATTCAGTCGAGCGCGGCGGAGGCGTTAATCTCCCCGCCATCAGCCTCGCGCGCTGTCGCGGCTTGATGTAGCCCGATGAGTCGCATTCTGGACCCTTCCAATTACCTCCCCCACAACATCGCGCCGCACGCGTCCTTATCTGGGCCCGCGTTAGTAATCTCCACATATGACCTACTGGCCACTATGCGGATTTCCAGGCCCGGCGATACTCGCTGCTCTGCTTTAGCTTACAGCGGGTTCTGATTTGCCACTCTGGCAAGGTCCCTGCCAGACTATACTGCGTCGCCGCGGCAGAGAAATGCTATCTTTGTTGATATGCCTAGTGGCTTGTCTACTTGCTATCGATGCTTACTCTGCATTCACCTCCTCTTTCACCACACTTCTCTCTACCTCTTTCTCTCTCGCGCATGCTCCACAACTCCCGCGCTCTGATCCTGCTTTAGCTGCTTTTCTCCGTTTACGAATTCGTCCTCTCAAGCCTTTCCGTCTCTCTCTCTCACACGCACTCTCATCTCTGCTGCTCTTCTCGTCTCTCCTCACCACAACACCAACCACATGAAATTTCCACCTTGTTTTCAACACACCCACCACGCTTCCTCTTTCTTCTCTCTCGCTTCTTCTCTCATCACACCACACATCTACTTCACACCTCACCCACCTTCCACACTCTCTCTCCCCCCTCCTCCTCCCCTCCATCCCATTCCCCCTCTCCCTCTCCCTCCTCCCCCCCCCTGCTCTCTCTCTCTCTCGCACCCACCACGCTCTAGGAGTCTTCTGCTCTCTCTCTCTCTTTCTCGTACCTTCTCTTCTGTCTCTTCATCCTCTCTCTCTTCTCAGATCTGTGGGTGCCCCCTATTGCATGTATTTAGGTTGACTCTAGGTCTGTTCCGTATTCTCAGTCACCTTTTTGGTGTTTTTCTTTTCTCTATTTCCTTCCCACCCCTATATTTTTCCTTTCTCTCTCAGTTGCTCCTTAACACTGCTCTCTACTCGTCACTGTCGTTCTTTCTCTGACTACCCTCAGTGTATATTTCCCTACACACTCATACTATTCTACCTTTCAATGTCCCCCCCTCTTTTCTCTTCTGATATCGCTGTCACTTTACACATACCACTCTCTACCAATGTTTAGTCGTCCTCACGACCTCAGATGTCTCTCACTTCCCCACAACACCCTACCCCACTACACACCACTCTCTCCTCTCTCTCCCCACACTCTCTCTATCTCTCTCGCACACTCCTCTCCTCCATCCCTCTTCTCACTAATTATATTAACACTTACCATACCACACATCTTCTTCTATTTTATGTATTCTTTGTCCTCCTCCTCCTTCCCCCCACCCTCTCTCCTCCAGAGTTGTTCAGACTTCAGGGAGGAATGGCGGCCCCTCGGAGCTCCTTCATCTCTCTCTCCGGTTTCTTTTTGGTTTTATATTTGTCGTGTGGATCTTCAACCTCCGGCAACAAGAGAACAAACCAGGAACGATGCGGTTTCAAGGTAAAAACACAAATTAAAACTTTAGCGACTTATTTTAGCGACATTTACCTGAAGTTGCTGCGTCGCCACAAGTGTCCAAAAAACCAAAGTGGTCGGTGTTTAGTTTGGTTTCTGTTTGTTTTCTTCCACCTCTGTTGTCGATGTACAGTTTGTTTTTCTTGTAAATTAAATTAACTTCAGTTTTAACACTGTTTCGTTCCCACTGTCTCCGTCAGTCGTGCCACCTTTACCTGTCTGCGGAGGTAACGTCGGTTTGTCCCGCATTTTACATAGAAGCCAAACTCCACTGTGAAAGCTTCTACTTTAAAGATCACACACTGTTCTGCCAACATGCAGTCATCATAAAAACTATCTGGAAATCTGTTCCGAATAAGTTCAGTGTGCTAAGAAATTCGGCCTACGAGAAATGTACTTTGGTAGACTCTATTTATGTAAAATCTCAATCTTTAACGAGCTCAAAACAACTGTTAATGTAAAAACAGCAACTTTATATATAGTAAAGTTAATCAAAATGCAGATGACATCTTGTATTGGATATGTTCAGTTTAATAGTGGCTCCTATGTCTTGGCAATATATGCATCGTTAATTTAATATGTGCAAAATCTAAGTTGTTAACAGTTTCCTTAAAGTCAGATTGGTCCTCCTGTAGTCTCACCTGTCCCTTCTGTGTAGGCCTACAGGTAGAACTGTTCAGTGTTCTTCACCAAACCTATTTAGCGATAATGGAAATTGGACATTTCCTCTCGTTATGGGAAACTCTTCATATCTGTAAACATTTGTTCCTGTATCTGGTTTATCTCTGATAACATTCGGCGCAAATATCATCCACGATTTATTTAACATACTTGCAAAAAAAAACCCAAAAAACTAACCAGCCAAGGTGCAGTATTATTTTTTCATGCCAGTAAATGTTAACGCAGAAATAACTCCTGCATGGTTTCAGGAAAATAAATCATTCCACTTCTTTCCAACTGGGTTTTGTGGTTTAGGTGAATTGCAGGTAGTAAAGCTGATTTCCTGCCTTTTGTGTGTGCTGCGAAAACCATTTGTTGTGGAAAACAGCAAGATGTGAACAGACCCACTGCTCCCACACTGCTGTTCTGCTTTTGCACTTCACAGCAGGTTTGTTTCTGGCCATGAAGAAACCATTTGGTCTGCAGCTCTTTTGAGTTTAAAATATGTGCTTTTGGGAGAAGACTCAAAAACAAGACTTCACTGTCCCAACACAAATACACAAACGGCACAAATATACAACATGATTTACTGTAATTAAATTAAAAGACTGAAACATCCGTCTATTCTATTTAGGCCTGCAACCAATCTGTACGTTTTAATGTGCCAGTTATTTTCTCAATTAAAATGACAGTATATTAACTTTATAAAGATATTAATCAGACAAATTAAATCTCCATATATGAGATGCTGAAACCGAAATAGAATCAGCAATTTCTGGCTTGTACCTTCGGTGCAGTCTTTTTTCTTTCTTCTTTCAGTGTCACATCCCAACTTTGGTGCAGGAGATTAGACGTTCTTGCACATACCATGATAGGATGTACTGGACTATTGTGCTGGGTTTAATCCCTGATCACTTCCATTCACACAGAGACCTGGGTCCACATCACTGCTAAACCACAGACAAAACCTGACGTCGGATTGTTCTGTGTCTGAGAAGTTGACATTCATGCTCTGTTGTGTTTGAAATAATCCATTGCTACTGCATCCTGACATATTTGCAGTACCTGTTGATCCAGTTACTAGAGTAAAGTATCTTTAAACTTTTAAACCAGGCTTGTTGAGCTCAGGTGAAGTCAACATGTGTATATGTTCAATATGTTCACACAATTCAGTTTACAGCTGTTGTCATTATCAAGTGATCTGCAGATTTGTTTATATGTACATTAACTATAATTTATTTAAAACTTCTCATTAGAGTCCAAAGTGATGTGTTCAAAGGTCTTTTTTTCCTCTGATTGTCAGTTTAAAACCGAAACAACAGCAGCAGATCTCTAAAGCAGAGAAGCTGAAACCAGATTACCAGATTACATTTACCCTGTTTGGTTTGAAATACTCAAACTATACTTTATCAGTGAATGCAGCATTAGGTATAAACTGATCCATGGCTCATATCTGGCCTTGCAACTAAAATGCACTGTTTCCCCTACAATAGCTTAATTTGTATAGTTTCCATCAAAACTTTAGAACAACATAAAACTCCAGTAAATCCAAATAAATAAGATTTAATACTGAATCAGAATCCTCGGTTGTTTGTGTCTGCAGTCTAACAGAAATTAATTAAAAACGTTAATTCAGCTGTAACTGAAGTCTGTGCTCATCTTCATACTACACACATAGTTTTTATTAACAAATATGTGGATCACATAACATACGCTGCTGTTAGTTTTTTACATTGTGTGTTTGTAACGTGAAAGTAGAATTATCTGATCATGTGTATGTGTCAGTGAGCACGCTCTACAGGTTTTAATTTTCCTGTGTTGACAGATGACTCCTACCTGCTTTTGAAGCTGTTTGTGTGTGTGTGCACGTGCATTTAGTGTGTGTGTGTGTGTGTGTTTGCGGGAATGTGTGTGTGTGTTTGCGGGAATGTGTGTGTGTGTGTGTGTGTGTGTGTGTGTGTGTGTGTTGAGTGTGTGCATTATCCTGGGTTCCTCTCTGTGGCTTTGAAGTGTTTTCTGCAGGAAGCTTCAAACTGTTTACTCTGCTGAAACATTCCTTCCTGCAACCCCACCCCCCGAAAATGCACAAACACACACACACACACACACACACACACGCGCGCGCACTGCCACCTCCCCCCTCTCCCCTCTCTCTCCCTGCTTCCCCTTTCTTTTCAGAAACCCACACATCAAAGGCTGCTGGATGGGGGTGTGAGGACTTGCTTTGCTACAGGTGTGAGGTTATTAGAGCTGTGTGTGTGTGTGTGTGTGTGTGTGTGTGTGTGTGTGTGTGTGTGTGTGTGATCCATAAAAGCTCTGCTAGCTGTACATGTCAGCATTATGTTTAAAAAGTGCCCTAAGTGGATTCAGGTGTCTAATAATTAAAAAGTAATTAATCCTCTTGGCACAACATTTTTTTTGATAACGAATCGATCACTTAAATCAGTTTTCTTCCTGTCATTTGTCATGAATCACATCTTTTCTTTGTCTTATGTAGAGACAAAAGCTCAGACAAAACAGTATCTCCAGCAGGCCCCCCCCCATATTCCTGACATTTTACCTTTTTAAATGAAAAACACAGACTACTGCCACCTACTGGAGCGGAGAGTAATTTATTTTCCCACAGACATCATGCACGAGCTAGCTGGCTGTTGGCTGAAGTCTTTGCGGTGTGTTCAAGCGCCACTTTTTGTTTGGCCCAGTTGAAGGCGATGTGAGGTGTAACACTGTTCGTGCTTGTGTGTGAGTTTTTCTTCTTATTGTTATTGTGACTTTGTGCGAGTATGTAAAGAAACTGGAGTCAAATTCGTGCGAATACATAAAATAACTGGAAGTCAAATTCTTGGGCTGTGCAAACCATACTTAGCCAGTAAAGCTAATTCTGATGTCGTCTTGGTGTCTCTGCCCCGAGACTTGATAAAAATGCTGAGAAATCCAACACATACAGATAATTGCAGACAAATTTGTCTGGTTGCACAGCTTCAGTCAGTTTGTTGTTGTTGCCTCTCACACTTTGCTCTGCTGTGTTGCACTGCCATCGTTATTGTTGCTCTATTCCATATTTTTGAATATATTCTATTTTTATTTTTAATTTTTTTATTTTTTCTGCTGAATTTGCCTCCCGCAGACCAATTTAAGTGGCCATATCAAGCTTAATTTAGGGTTTATATTTTTATTCTGATGCCCTGTTGATACAGATTCTATAATTTATTTTTAAGTTAAAAACATACCCACTCTGTGCTGATTGCCTACCTTGTGGAAGTCTTCCTGTGAGCTAAACTATGCCGAACTGTACTTTAGCAGCTACCTTGTAGAATATCTTGCTGCATACTGGGGCCGTTTATGAAAACAGTCGTTTGTGAAGTTTGATGAACAGGTAAAAACATTTCTGTTGCTGGACTGTTTCTGTATCCATAGTTATTTTATGATTTAGAAAAAGTAAATAAAGTTTATTATCATTAGTGCTGGCTGTGAGTCTATGAAGATCCGCACCACACCCCTGAATTTCTTTATATTTTCAAACTTGTCGTATTCAGACTCAACAGATGCAGAATCAAGTCACTTCATGAGTTTCTCAGACTTCACGCCGCTCCCTCTGGACCCTTTAAACAGACTTTGATGTGTAAAATAAGTGGATTTCCGCTTTTGTTTATATGGACAAATAATCATGTGTGTTCAAAAACTCCTGGATCTGATGAAGGAAACAGAGTCTTATAGCTAATCACAAACCCTCTGGTTGCTGCAATAGTCCAGAATGATGAATGACTGAGGTTCATTTAAACTCTCTCTCTGGTCAAACACATCTGCAGAAGCCATCACATCTGTCTCAGCGGAGGAAGACACACCAAGAAATCACTGAGCTTTCTTCTCCCTCTGTCCTGCTCTGGCTGCTTCATCCTTCTTCCTCTCTCTCACCCTCCTGTCATTTCACTTCTTACCCATGTCACGTATCCCATCATCCAACAGTCTAGTGTGTTTTTGGCATCAGAGAGCCTCAGTGGGCGTCATGGCTGGGTGGGCATCCGATGTGAAACACGTGTTTTTTCTGGCGACTGAATCAGGCAGAAGGTGAAGGATCGATGCCGGATCTTCACCTCTTACATAAAACATCTCAGGAAAATATTTCTTCATTTCTAAGGAAGGAAAAAAAGATTTTACACTAGTGTTGTCCTGTGAGGGATTATACAGTCCTCCAAATGTGGTTCTAGGATCAAGCACATTCCCAAATCTCAGTTTTCTGTTTCCTTCAAAAACAAAACATAGAGAAAAAGACGGGTCTGATTGAACAGATGGCAGATGTTTTAGAGCGTACGAAAGAAAAATGCATATCTGGAGTGTTCAAATGGCAACAATTACAAAGGCAGCGCTGTTGTGTTACTCAGGAGCCTGGAACTTTCTGGCCTTATTAGTGTGGAGCATGAAATTTACATATTCAGCTCTGCTTGGGCAGCTGCTTTGTCACATTGCACTAAAGTGGTCTACTGGTGTCTCAGTAAGTTGTTAAAGTTCCCCCATGTTAAACTAGGAAGCTGCTAAATCAGTTTGTACTTTGTTTTGTTTTAAAGAAGTAGATACAAGTCACTTTTGTGTTGTTCAAAGGACATTTTCATAAATTTGAAACCTGTGTTTGACTCTATTTGAGTAAAGAGGGACGTTAGTCATATTTAAAAAAGGTGTAAAAATAGGCGAAGTTTGTTTGGTTGTGTTTGTTTAAACACTTGTCAACGTCGGTCCTTTTGTTTTTATAGAAAAACATGATTGTACTTCTCAAAACATATTTGTTTATGTATCAACATCAAATATATTTATCTTGTGTTGTAGTTTAGTAGGATTATATCAGTAGAATTATCCATTGAATAACCAGATGTTCTACATAAGCAGTGTAACAATAATTTGGAGAACAGATTATAACAATAAACATAAATTTCCTTCTTGTCCACATTTCTTCATCTGTACTTTCAGTCTAGATGTTTTATGAAAAATGTGGTTTTGGTTTTACACATTTGAGAGCTCTCCTGATTCAGTTTGGGAACTAATGTTTCCTGCTTCATGAATTTGTGAGTCTGTGTGTATTTCTTTACTCTTGTGTTGGAGCAACACTTGGAATCTCTCCTTGCTTCAGTGCTTGATACTAAGTTAGACTAAATCCATCCGTGATGCTAGATTTTCGGGGGAGAGTTGCACTCGTGTGTGTCTGCCCACCTTGACAGGCTCAGCGAGTAACTTCAGATCCAGGTCACAGGACTCTGTTCTCAGTTTTCCAGATTGGACCCTCACACACTCGCCATAATACACAGTCTGCTGGAGGAAGTCAGCGTTATCTTCTCAAAGAAAGTCAGAGTGTGTCCTGGTCCTCGGTAACGAGAGAGTCTTTTAAAAGCCTAACTGTCACAGCAGGAGAGGAGCAGCTCCTCCTGGGTGAGGAGGAGGAGTTGTGATGAAGGAGAGGGGTGGGGGGTCATTGAGGAGCAGTCATGCAGGAGAAGGAAGCTGCAGGTTTTGTTCCTGTGGTGGGAAATCTCTGGTTGGCTGCTCCTGAACACACACGCGCACACAGAGCATTAGTGTTGAACTAAATTCTCGTCTTTTTAAGACTTAAAATACGTTTCAAGGCTGGTTGGTGCTAAGCAGGTGTTTTTCTTTCTGTCAGACCAGAAAAAAAGTTTTTCTATATTTCCTGGAATCAGAATTCTGTGACTTGTAGTAATACTTGTAGTAATACTTGTAGTAATACTTGTAGTAATACTTTGTAGGTGTTCCACATCTAACTTTCAGTTGGTTTAAAGGTTGTCGGGCTGCACACATACGATGCAAACAGGAGATATTTTCCTCTGCAGTAAAGCTTAAGATGTGTCACTAAACAAAGTGCATACATCATATACATACATCATATCTATTCCAGTACTGTGTAGGAGCCCTTTTGGTACCAGTTACAGATTTGAGTTGTTGTTTCTCACTCCTGGATTTGCTCATCTTGTGTCGTTCTTCCTGACAGATTCTCCCAAACTCCTTCAGGTTGAATGGGCGTCATCAGATCTCTCCATGGATTTTCTATGGGTTTTAAATCTGGACCTTAGCTGAACCACTCCAGGCTTGCTCTAGCTGTAGCTTATACTTCATTCATGTATTGAAAGGTGAACTGTCACCTCAGTCTCATGCACTCTGGAGCTGGTTTTCTTCAAGGACTTCTCTGTCTTTGTCTGAATTCATCCTTCTCTCCAGCACAACAGATTATCGTAAAACTGGTCCTACGCTGTAACGTGAAGAACATGTGAGAGTATGAGCTGAGGATTGTGTAAAATATTTATATACACTTGGGCTAAAATGATGCTAAAGCTTGCATCTATAAACAAAAGTATTGTTTTCTGTAGAAACCCCTTTCCATGTGACAACAACAGCCAAACAGTCGACTGTATGATTGAAATCAGGAACTCTGACTCGACGTATCGGCTCTGCTCTAATCCTGGTTCCCCTGCAGATCTTTTCTAGCTGTTTGTACCTCAGCTCATGGGCAGTGTGTTGATTAAAGGTCAGCAGCGAGTGAGTCCCATGGTCTCTCTGTCCCACATCTGGAACTGATCTGATCGCCCCAAACAAAATGAGGGAGAGGAGAAGTCTGCTACATGAACCTTGAAAGCTGTAATTGATGCAGTTCCTGTTTAATCAGATTCCTCCTTCTCTTCTTCCCTCCTTCCTTCCTTCCTTTCTTCCCTGAAGGCCTGGTGATTACTTCTTCCCTCATCCTTCACTCCTCCTTTCTGAATCCTCCTTTTCTGTGTGTGTTTTTTTTTGTATCGTCCCTTCTTGTATCTTTTCCTGCAGCAATTTGATTAATTACTGTAGATGTTCAAGCTAACTGAGCCTGCAATTAGCTGTCTTATTACTGTGTGTGTGTGTGTGTGTGTGTGTGTGTGTGTGTGTGTGTGTGTGTGTGTGTGTGTGTGTGTTGGTGTGTATTTGGGGATTCCCAGGGGAAATTCTGCTCTCTCTTTAGTATTTGTGCTTACAGGTTTATAGTTCACGTCGTTCCTTTGTTGCCGTTTTAAAAAGTGAACCACAGCAAAGCGTTGAACCTGCAAGGCTCAGTTTGGTGCTGATTGTGTATTCGATGTCCAACAGCTGCTCTTCTGTTCTTTTTTTAGTATCTAATAATGAACAGTTCTTTTTCTTTCTCTGTTTTCTTTTCATTCTTTTCTCTTTTTCTCTTGTTGTTTATTGCTGTGACTGCTCAGGCCCCAGGGTGTATGGGTGTGTGTGGAGAGGATGATTATTACTTGTGAGAAACACCTGGAAACAGGAAGGAAGAAAAGTCTCCATGTCTGTCTGTTTAAAAAATACGATCAGCTGTAAAGTATGAACGTTTGGCTCATGGTGATGTGTTGAAACTGGCTTCACTTCTGAATCATCTGAAGGTCCCTCTGCATTGACAGACACAAGAGAAATGTGGTTTCTTCTGTTGCCTTGTTGTGATGTGTTTGTGTTTACTTTTTTAAACCACAGATGTCTTTTGACCATGAAACCATGAAACCATGTCACGGTGGCCGGTGTATTCTGTGTCATTTACATACACTGCTGCCTTTTACATCCACTAAATGCAGTAGAGCGACGGGGACTGTGCTGTTCCCACTGGGCGTAATTGCCCAACAGGAAGACTTCCAGCCGGCCAGTGAGCTCAAACAAGACTTTTTAGTCTCAAGGCCAGAGGAGCTGCTGGATAAAGAGGCATTATAGCATTATAGCATATATTTACACTTGATAATCATATAATGCTGTTTCAGTGATAAGATAACTCCTAAATAAAGCATAACATGGCCACTTTAAAGATGTATAGCATAATAACCAAAGTATAAGTCTAGTTTAAAAGTTTGGATAAAGTTTATTAAACGTGTTGTTGGATCACATCTGAAAGCAAAAGTCATTATAGTTAGACAAAGTAGACACATGGCTAGCTGTGGCAAAAAGTCATCAAGGACAGCGATTTAATAAGACTGTTCATCTTGGAAGGTATTCGGGGTGTTGTACTCAGTTGTTCACACTGAAAGTGGCAGAAGTAGTTGTGTGAAGGAATTGAATACGTTAGAGAAAGTTAAAACCCCCGAGACACAAAGGTTGCAGCCCAATGTTCTCGTGTTGTGGCACCATCTTGACAAACACTTCTGCTGGAAAGAAACTGAAGCCCCGGGGCGATGTTTAGACAGATAAAAACACTGCATTACAAATTGCATACCCTTAATTAGGCCTCTTTGTTGATCCAGCAGGGATCCAGACACAAAAACCTACCCTGCAGGAAAGTTGTAACCTGGGTCAACTTCTGTTGCAACACAATGTAGGGTCATCTGGTAAACTGCTGCACCGACCAAGTACACATTCCTGGTAGATAACTCTTTAATCTGTGCTGTATTTCTGTATCCACTCTGCACTGCAGTTTACATGAGTAAAAGTAATTCTGTACACATGTACACAACATGCTAACATGTGCTCATCACTGCAGATGATCTATGTGTTTGACTCCTCCACATTGAGCCACTCAGTCTTTCCTTTACCAGCTTACAGCCTGCAGGAGAACTTGCACCATAACCGACTTTTCTGGGGGGGGAGGGCAGAGCAGTCAATCAGGAAGTCAGCATTTTTGTGCTGTCAGTGAAAAACTTCCCTGGATTTTAATTAGCCTCCTGTTTCATGCCTTCCTGGGGGGCATTCGTGCACACAACAGCATGTAAACCCCTAAAGGTCAAAGGTTAGAAGTGGAGGAAAAACTGAAAGCTAAACAGAGAATGAATAAGAACATGACAGGATAGGTAATACCCATTTGAGGACATGTTTGTCTTCTTGCGTCTTCAAAGGCTGTTTGATGGTTAAGACCTGATTTTAGGGTCTGTGTTGTTGCTTTAAGGACTCGAGAATGTATGAAGTCGATGAAGGTCTTCACGAGTGTATATAATCACAAACATGTGTGCGTGGATGGGTTGTTGAGATACAGTGGCTGCTAATAAGCACGGCACACCTTGTGTAACACTCGCACACTTGTCTGTCTGATTAGTTTCAGGTGTGTGGTTGTTATGTGTGTGTGTGTGTGTGTGACCACAGCCTGACACCTCTGTAATAAGCCAGAAGTGTGTGTGTGTGTGTGTGTGTGTGTGTGTGTGTGTGTGTGTGTGTGTGTGTGTGTGTTTGCGCACACGTGTACGTGTACATAAAGCCGGGCAACATGAAAACCAGGTCAAGGCTGTAAAACGGGCTGACGATGAAACATGCCTCATGAGAATCTGTGTCTTTGTGTAGAGACACAGAGAAAATGATTCTGGATTATCTGTGTTATCTGATGTTCTTTTATATTAAATAAAGCTGCTGGGTGGAGCTGGGGAGGATATCCCGGTTCTGTTAGCATCATCTGTGAATGTGAAGTTAGCATCAATACAGTCTTTTTCTTCAGCAAGCTGGTTTCCTATGTGTCATGCAAATGAGAATCCGAATTACCTGAAATAGAGAAAGGGATTACAGACACATAACCAGGTGCTCAAGCATGATGTGTGTGACAAAAGGCTGCAGACAGAGAAAGCAGCAGAGCAGAGTGGCTACATGAAATGAAAGCTCCTTACACAGAGTGATACTTCCTTGTATTAAAAACCGAATCTGTCATTAAACATGCAAACATGTTCCCTACAATATGCAACTTAAGACAACACTAACGGGCGACTCCCTGCTCCACTGTGCTCTGCCACACTGCCTCTAATAAGTACTCACCCCCAATATGAAAATTTTTTTCACATTGAATCACAGTTGGTTTAATTTGGCTTAATGTACAAAAATGTACAAAAAATAAGCGATTAGATGATAAGTAATTCGCTTAAAATAGTTTATAGACTAAACAACAACAATTAAGTCAATTAAGTACTCAAGAACATGGTGATCCGACTACTGATAAAAAATAATCACAAGCTGCAGCTATTTTAAATTAATAAGTAATGTAACCAGGCTAAATAAAATTGCCCACATATGACTTTAATGTTTTAAAATGTCTATCCTGAGAGAAAAGGACCTTTCTAATTAAGCTGTTTTTGATGTGCTGTTCTCTCTCTCAGGTGCAGTCTGGTGCAGACGGAAGTCGCAGGTTGGCCGTCACCTTCAGAGCTGACAGTGAGTTTCTTTAAATCTTGTTAAATCTTGTTAAACCTGGATAATCTGACCGTGTCTGGGCTTCATCCTGATCTCACACATGTTGGAACCCTGTTGTCTTTAGCTGATTCCCCACATGTGGCACTTCTCCAAGTTTCCTTGTATTTCAGTATAAAACTCATTAAAGTCAAACATGATTTTCAGTCATGTTACCAACATCAAAATGTGTCACCCCCACATCTCCACCCCCGTCATCCTCTTCCTCTTCCACCACCCTCCTCCTCGTCTTTTGTTCTTCTCTCTGTAAAAGTCAAGTTCCTGAGCCGTAGCCGATCCCTGCCTCCTGCCTTTGTCCGTGACCATGAGCGAGAAGCACTTTCAGATGGTCTTTGTGTGTGTGTGTGTGTGTGTGTGTGTGTGTGTGTGTGTGTGTGTGTGTGTGTGTGTGTGTTGAACATTTTCAGACACTGTATATTATAAATTTATTTTTCAAATAAATATGTTTAAACCACCTTTGTTTGACATTAAGGATGCTGCAATTTACATTCATTTAAAATAATTCATCACCATTAGACCTAATAAACTAATAAATAGGTTATCTGAATACAGATTATAATCCCAGTAACGCGGAGGTCAGAGGTCATCTGAGTGTGAAATGATGATGCTTCCTTGTCTTATAAACAAATGAAAAGTGTTTAAGTAAAGCACAGAGGTGTTTTAGCATGACAATCGGGATCGGGCTCATTGTGTATATGTGTGTGTTCCTGTCCTGTGAGCTTCAAGCTCTAGAGGATAACTGAGGATGGAATTTTCTTCTCTCTCTGACTCTGTTTGCAGGTGACCTTAGACCTCCAAGCTTATGTCACATAAGTTTGAAGATTGTTAAATATATTTCTTATAGACGAAAGTTGTGCAGAAGTGTTTGCTGTTAATTCAGAGCCGTGCACCGATTCAGCGTGGGCACTGGTCTGCAGCTACACAGCAAGCTGTGTTGCACATTATTACCCTTTTTCCCCACTTGGCCTGTAGTTGAGCTTTTTGCTCTTCTGTCTCCCACTATCTGTAGCCTCTTTCAATAATCTGTCAGCTCTGTCTGCGCCTGTTTACCATGTTATACAGGCTCAGTCAGAGATCTTAGTTTGTACTACTCGTTTTATGTCCGGACCGACATTTATAGCGTACATTACTAAAAAAATTTACATTCAGTTACTGTCTAAGAGGCTCTGACTGTCTGAAACAGATGTAGTTTTTAAAATACGGACATGCAGTGTTGAAGAATTGATTGTTTCTACGTCACGCTGGTCCTTGGCGCTCTGTCAGGCTGAATGAAGCCTTAAGGAGCATTGATGTAAAATCGATTTGACAGATCGATGAAGCCAACAAGGTTACATATGTCTGAAAAGGTCTTCAGAAGACTGGTCTTCATCCAGTTGTGAACTTCTCCTTTGACATCGTTTACTCTTTCCTCCTCCTCCTCTTCCTCCTGTCCAGTGTTTAAAATATCCAGTGTTTAATATAGAAAAACTGTGGACAAAGAGGAGAGAGGAAGAGGAGCTGCAGCTACCCGTCTTCCCTACATCTTATAAAGGAGCTCTGTGATGGAGGAGGCGGAAGAGGAGCGACCAGCCATGACCTTCTGCTTTAGCGCTGAACATGACCCCGCTTTGAAAAAGGAAAAGGACGCAGTGACTTGTATATCTCCTAACCTCCTCTCAGTCATCTCCATCCTTTTTAAGGTTCCTCCCCTCTGTCCCATCTTCATCCTCTTCCTCCTCACCTCAGTCCTGTCCGTCAATAGCAGGAAAGAGAAGCACTCAGTCGTGTCTGAGCTCACGCCCCCTTTCTTTTCTACATCCTAAGTCCATCTTTTCTCCACCGATCCCTCTCGGTTCATGGCTGGCTGCTCCTCCTCCTCCTCCTGCTTCATTCCTCCTCTTTCCTCTTTCACAAGATAAAACAAGAGAAACATTTGGAGCCTGAGGAGGTGGGGGGGCATTACGCTTGGTGATTTGAATGAGTGAAGGTGTAGTTCATAAACATCTGGATGTCAGGTCTGTGCTGATGTAGCTCTGACAGATGTGGAATCTGGAGCTTTCTACGTGATGTTACTGCAATTAGGTAGAAGTTTTACATATTTGTTGAGTATTTTCTGGCACTTTATATTTCTGACAACTTTATTTATTTTGCACATTTATATGATTAGTACAAAATATTCTCAACAACAAATTGAACATTTATTATTATAGGTCAAACTGTCCATCAGTGTATATAAATAATAAAAATTGGTTCCATATTTACCATCTGAATCTTTTTATCTTGTAAATCCTCTAATTCAGTTTCTAAAAGGGATCAAAACATCAGCAACATTTGCAGTCAGTACTGTCGACAGTATACGTTTTTCCACTCTGTAGTCTATAAAGAACATTAAAATAAACAAATAAAGCAATAAACAAAAAGTTTTTCTGCTTTACACCTACCTAGTCTAGACACACAGGGTGTAACTGAGTATTTAAAACCTATTAATTCAGACCAATTAAAGCACTGACCTCAGTAATA
Source organism: Anabas testudineus (assembly GCF_900324465.2). Taxonomy (NCBI): domain Eukaryota; kingdom Metazoa; phylum Chordata; class Actinopteri; order Anabantiformes; family Anabantidae; genus Anabas; species Anabas testudineus. Next base: position 22,216,127 of record NC_046614.1, on the reverse strand, counting down.
TGACATGATATTAACATCAATCCTGTGTGTTTACCTAAAAACATAAAGGTTAGACTCGACTTTGTTACATACGCTGTTAATTGAAATGATCATGGTTGAAAAACAAACTGAATATCTCTTCCGAAAGGTATGTTTCATTTTTGTTTTACACTTCCTGCTAAATTAATTTCTTTACTTTAAGAAAACATTTTCAAATAATTGATGTCCTAGTCTCACGGTTTAATAACCCTGGTGCCTGTCTGTTTATGTGACTGCATTGTACCTTTGTATAAATGTTACAAGGTCTGATCCAGTAAGATTAACATCTCAACCTTTTGAGAAGATCAAGGAGCTGATTTAAACATGAATTCAAGAGGCTCAGATTAATTTAGTGTTTTATGTCCATCACGTTAGTCTGATAATCAAACACAGAGATGCTAATTATAGCATCAACATCATAATACTTTGTTGATTAATCATTTGTCATCTCTCTCTGTCTTTTCTTTCCCTGCAGACTGTTCATTAAACTACCCATTGGGGAAGCATGTGATCCATGAGGTCTCCAACATTTCCTTCAGCCACCTGGCCTGTGAGGATCAGGCCGCCGTGGTCGTCCACTGGTCTGCGAGTCCACTAGGTACCTGCCTGTTTACATGATTGTTCAGAGAGAGCAGAGGATGAAGTGAAGGGAGGAGGATCAGGAACGTAAAACCTTGAAAGTGCTCAAATCCGTAAGATTATCCAACACTGTGTGTGTGTGTCTGTTTGATCAGGCCCAGAGAGAGAGAGAGAGGATCACATCTCACACAACAATACCAAGATTTTACCATGAAGGAATGTGTGTTGGTGTGTGTGCTCGGTGTAAGGTGAACCTCTCTCGCTCTCACAGTGACAATACAGACTGTTGTTTTCTCAGAGACGGACAGAAATGATCTATGTCACGGACACATGTTGGAGACGCACTTGAACAAACTCAAATGTTTTCTGCTGCAGCTACAAGTTGATGTTGGTGTTTGAGAAGTTACATCCTCATGTTTTATCTCTTCAGTTTGACGCTTAAGTGATAAAACGGATCTTTCGCCAGGTGAATGAATAAAGGTTGTGTACAGCTGGTGTAGGAACAGTAACATCATGTAGAGCTTTACTTGTTGTGATCTGAGCATGTTGAAGCACCACTTCCTTTCTGCCCATCCCAAAAAATCCAGACCACAGATGTGATGAAAAAACTCCACAGTTTAGTACTACAAAGTTGAGTCTATAGTCTATTTGTTGAGATATTTCAGCAACGTGTAGTTAATATATCAGAAATAAAACTTAAGGGAAAGATGAAAAACAAACCTGCCGTCACCCCACAGAGAAACCAGTTCTACTGCTGTGCTTTTCTCTTTGTGTCTCTTCACTTCTCACAGAGCTAATAACAAAAACATGTCCTGTGGATGTAAAGGTGTAATTACAGGACAGATGTGTTTTCAAAGAGCAGAGAGGAGGGGTTGGCGACGAGGAAGGTGTGGCACTAAAGAAGGGAACAAGCAAAGTTTTTAAAAAGGAAACTGATATGTCTGATATGAGTATATGAAGAGGATCGGCTTGGCACAGAGGAGATGATATTAGGGAAAAGAAGAAACTGAGGAGGGGAGAAAATGAAAGGGAACAAGGAGAGGGCAGGTAAAAGGAAACAAATAGAGAAGAGAAAGGAATTAAATGGAGAAGAAGAGGCAAGGAGACGAAATGAGAGGAGGGAATAAACTTTGGAGAGGAGAGTAAACAAACTGAGGATAAGTAAAAAGGTAACAAGAAAGGGAGGGAAGGAAAGGAAAGAGGGAAGTAGAAGAGAAGATATTAAATTAATCAGTGAGAACATGAGAGAGGAGGAGAAAGGAAAGAGAATAAGGAGGGAAGGATGCAGAGAATGGTGAGGCTAAACTGAATGTTGTGTCTCTGCAGGGATCGAGCACATTAAAGGCTTCAGAGTTTATCTGGAGGACAAGAATCCTGAAGGGAAACAGTGTCAACACCTGATCCTCAAAGACCCACGACAGCTCAACTTCTCCTACAGGAACACGGTGGGACCAAAATTAATTGACTGACCAATCACATTAAACTAGGAAGGCAGGTGCTTGGCCCTTATATTCAATTCCTGCAGTTACAAGGTGAATTCTTGTTTTCCTCGCACAGAAGCTGAGCAGTCAGCCTTTCAGCGGTTTGACCTTTGACACTGACTACATGGTTCGTGTTGTTCCTTTCCCGACGCTGATGAACGAGAGCTTCTTCCCTCCATCCTTCCTCAGAACCAACTGTGAGTCCAGTATTCCCGTCATCCAAACAATACTGATGAGTTAACTGATTTATTGCTTTATGGAGTGTTTAAAGTTTTTGCTAGAAATAGGCTTAAAGCGAGTTTACGTCTACTATTTCTTGTGATTAGTTTTACTAAACTGCTCTCAAAAGTCTAGTCCTGGTTTTAGGTAAACTTCATACTGTTTGTGGAAGATATAAAACAAGAAAAAAAGATGTAGTGTTTCCATTGAAACCTGTTTAAAATGGGAACAGTCAGACAAAGTGTGTGACCGCTTCTGTGTGCTTATCTTTCAGCGTGTGAAGTCCTCCTGGGATCAGACAACCTGGTTTGCAAACCATGTAAGTTCCTCAGCGTTGTCGTCATAACCAGAGCCACATGTAAACAGAGTTAGTCCAGGTGCTGATTACACACAGACATTTTATATTGAATCTTAGTGTCTTTGTGCCCAAGAGACAGCAGGTAAACATGGAGGTGATGAAGTCTTAGTGAGAGGCGTCTCACTAAAATATGATCACATACTGATCTGTACATGTCCAGGAGTTGTAATTCTGTCTGTCTGTGCAGTCTGGAAGCCGAAGACCTTCAATGTGTCACAGCTGGGTGCGAACATCCACGTGGCGTTTGACCAGGCTCCGACATCTTTCGGCTTCCACTTCTACTACCTGTACTACAAACTGCGGGGAGATGGACCCTTTAGACTTCAGCGCTGCAAACTAGTAAGACCACATTGGTGTTTGGAGCAGAGGAGACTGTGACCAGCAGCTAGATTTTGTTGTGCATTCACTCGACTTATCTTTCAGACTCTGTTCATGATTAAAATATGATGCTTGAGTTTGTCAGTTCTTAAGAAATGTACTGTTTACAGGACACAAACCAGCCCAGAACTACATGCATCCTCCAGGACGTCACTCCGGGGACCTACACTATAGAGGTACATAAATGCATCACAGGCCTGATCATCATTTATACAACAAACTGTGATCACCAGATAAAATTTCTCAATTTTATTTTTAAATATTTATAATTTAATTCATACATTTTCTCTGCTCTGTTCTTCAGTTGAGAGACGACAGTAACACGACCAGGAGACAGACTCAGTACCACGTCAGCCAAGGTGAGACATCTGCACACACTACAACACATTAATGTGCGACTAATGGTTATCATCAGTATTCTTGTTTAATTAATTCATTGCTTGTTCCGTTTAATGTGTGGATTGTTGGAAAATTCATAGGACGCAGCCCAAAATGTCTTTTGATAATCAACTAATTATTAATCGTTTTATCTCTGTACATGAGGGGAATGTGAAGGGGTCTGAATACAACTGTAGCCGTCACATCCATATTTAGTTACCCAGTGCTGCTTTAAGTGACTGTTGATCTTGCTCATGCTGGGTGTGTTTGTTTTGTCTTCCAGTTCACTCCCCATGGGCGGGACCTATACGTGCCATGGCCATCACAGTGCCTCTTGTCATTATGTCTGCCTTCGCCACTCTCTTCACTGTCATGTGTCGGAACAAACAACAAGGTGAGACTTTTAGTTTTAGTTCTGTAAAGAAAACATCACAGTTCACTGTTTAATGTTTAGTACTGTGCAGCGGTTCTAGGTAGTAAAAGTAAAGTCAACATTAACAGCAGGTTCTTGGCAGGTCCGTTGTTCCAGTATCTTGGAGAACTCGCCATAGTTGTTCTGTAGATTTAATCTGTCTCGGTGTTTTCTGTTTTCTTTCGACATTGAGATCCGGACTTTGAGGAGACCGTGTCATCTACAGGACTCCTTGGTCTTTGAGCAGTTCTTCATGCCTCTGTTTGTTTAGGCTCATTGTGATGCTGCAGAATTTGAGACTAAAAACACTCTTTCCGAATCTATTAATGATAGATAATAATCTAAACATCTCCAGTTCCTAAACCGTCTGCACAGACGTCTTTTTGCCTGTGACTCTCACTGTTCATGCATTTAAGGATCTCCTGAAGGTTGACATTAGATAGATAACACATTCTTCCATTACATGGTGTCTCTTCTATTTGTTTCATCTCCTGTTAGAAAACATCTACAGCCAGTTGGATGAGGAGAGTAGCGACTCGTCTAATCACAGTGCAGCTTTAAACACAGAGCGGCCGTGGCCCCGACCCAAAGTCTTCATCTGTTACTCCAACAGAGACTGTCCCAAACACACCAGTGTCATACAGAGCTTCGCCTACTTCCTGCAGGACTTCTGCAACTGTGAGGTGAGACTGACAAACAGACAGATAAAAGCTGAATGATATAAAAACAAAAAGAGTTAATATTAAAATAAAATCCTCCTCTTCAGGTTGTGCTGGACCTGTGGGAACACCTGGAGATGTGCAGAGAGGGTCAGATGTCGTGGCTCAGCAGGCAGCTAGATGAAGCCAACTTTATCATCACAGTGTGTTCCAAAGGTCTACGGTGAGCTGCTCGACTTCGTTTCTAATGTCAGAAAACAACTAATGTTTCCAAAGTGACAAACCTTGTGGCTGCACTTTCACCAGTCACCACTAGATGTTGTTGTTAATTCACTTTGTGAATAGAGAATCTCCCTAAAAATCTCTTCAGCAGTGTGAGGCATTTTTGCCTTGAAAATATTAGTAGTAGTGTTCCCGTTCTCAAATCTGGTGTAAACATACTGTACAGTCATGTATTACATTCAGTAATGTGTCCAGCAACAGTAGTATAGTTTACTTATACTACAAAATCAACATTATGCAGTTTAGCTGCTAAATGCTCCTCTGTGCTCCTCAGCTTATTGCTGACTGTGTCTGCAGATTCAGCTGATAATTCTGTATGTTCATCCACTTTCAGGAAACTGCCTCCACTAAAAGCTCTAAGTTACAACCACATGTACCTTATGAAACATGAAGCATGATGCTAAGTTATTGAACCTGGCTCTGTGTATTCTAATGAGATCACTTCTCTCTCTGTAGCTACTACGCAGAGAAGAAAAGTCGGAGAGGAAAGACGCCCGTCAGCCGGCGTAGTAACAGCAGCAGCTCTCAGATTGGTGCACCAGGTGGAGATCTGTTTATTGTTGGTGTTGCCATGATCGCTGAGAAGCTACGGTTGGCGAAGCAGAGCGAGGAGAGTGAGGCTCTGGAGCTGAACCGCTACATGACAGTTTACTTTGACTACTCAACAGAAAATGACATCCCTACCATGCTGAGTCTGGCTCCCAGGTAATGAGAGAAACCAACATCTTTGACTAAGTAGAGGAAAATTACCATTAAATTTGAAATATTTCATATTTTGTTTCTTGTGCTCAGGTACAAGTTGATGGACCAGCTGCCTCAGCTCTTCAGTCGACTGCACTCCAGTCTGGCCGACCGTGAGCAACAGCCTCTCAATGTCTCCAGGAGGAACTACTTCAGAAGTAAGTCTGGACGCTCGCTCTACGTTTCCATCTGCAACATGCACCAGCACATCAGCCAGAACCCCGACTGGTTCGAGAAGCAGCTAGCTCCTGCAGAAAGTGCCACAGCCTCCTCCAGCTCTTCCTCAGAGAACCCTCCTCCCCATGCTGTCCCATCTCCGAGCCCTCCTCCGAAGCCTCCACGCTCCTCTTCCTCGTCTCAGACCGAGCAGAGGTCTGACTGCAGTTTGGTGCTGAATAAAGTGTTGGTGAGGACACCATCACTTCAGGGTGGGGATGGAGAGACGGGGAGAAACATGCTCCTGTTGGCTCCTGGCTCTAGTCCGAGCCTCATCCTTTGCTCAAGCCACAGTCCCTGTCCCAGTCCTGGTCTCTGTTCCAATCCAGGCCTACCACACTGCTCCATGTCCATGCTGGGACCTGCTTCAAGGTAAAGTAAAGTCTAGTTAAGTTGTACTGTGGCCTGTGGTCTCTAATGTTGAACTCTTTGAAACATGAATCGGGAGGATTACCCGGTGTTACTTAGGTAGTCTGGACTCCACGTGTGGTACTAAGAAGCCTGCTGCTTTTCTGCTCCCGCAGGTCCACATCTGGAATGTCTGGACATTTACCTGAAGAATCCTCCTCCTCTGCCTCCGCTCCCTCCATCCTCCAGGACGGGGAATTGTCTTCAGTTCCCATCCAGGCAGAAGGAGGACCTCCATCCCTTCCAGAGGTGCCACCTCCCCGTGACTCTGGCATCTACGATTCATCTGTCCCTTCCTCAGAACTTTCTATTCCCCTAATGGAGGGACTGTCGCATGACCAGGCTGATTCGTCCTCTCTGGCTGACAGTGAATCCTCATCTTCTGGGCTGGGTGAGCAAATAGAACAACATTTTAAAAACTGTTTGAGTAGTGATGCACTAAGTCATTGTCCACTGTCACTGTCTCTCGGCCGATATTCGCCTTGTTGTCAGACATTAACCCATTAGTCGGTCACAACTCGTTGTTAGCAACATTGATTGGACCTTGGTATTAAGGACAGTTGAGCTAACATTATAATACAGTTGGATTATCAACGTCAACAGGCTGGTTGTAGTCACCCATACAAGTGGATAAATCTTTAACATTCACATCTGACTGTGTTTCTCTCAGGGGACGAGGAGCCGCCTGCTGTCACGTCGCTCCGATGCAGCACTGCCACAGTTTGCAAAGCGGAGTTGCACCACCATCACCACCTGGAGCACAGTGAAGGACTCGCTACTGTGGCGTCATTGTAGTGGACGCCAGTGAAAAGAGGAGCGTGGTGTCGTCAGAGGGTCATGTATGGATCAGTCTTAGACGTGAATCCTTCCTCAGAACTGTGTAAACAGAACTAGAACAACTAAAGACCATTGAAATGGACAACATGTGGAAGCGACTGTTCTAAACACTTCTTGGTGGTAACTATGGTAACAGCAGACTTGGACAACACTGGTAAATATGGTAACCACCGAGTTCTAGAACACCCGTCCCCGGTAACTATGGTGATCAGTGCATTTTAGAACCCTCGCCCATTCTAGAACAATACTCCAAGTATCTGTGGTAACCACCGTGTACTAGTATAATATTGACAGGTAACCATGGTAACCGCTGCATGTAAAACACTAGCCCCCAGTAACCAAGGTACTTTGTTCGTCCCACTGGTCGTCCTACCTGGAGGACTTTGAAAGGACTAGATCTCCAGATGCTGGCAGATTGGACCAGTTCAAACCAAAGACTGCATCCTGATTGAGTGATTGATTGATTGATTTATTGATTGATTGATTGATTGATTGATTGATTGATTGATTGATTGATTGATTGATTGATTGATTGATTGATTTACAGAAGACATGTATGAGTTGATACTCGATACTGCAGCATGATGTTGTAACAAACCGTTTGCTCAGGCACTTTGTGATGCAGAAACGCAGAAGAACACAAATCTGTTGACTCCATCAACACTTTATGAACATTATGAGATAAAATGACATCATTCTGGCTCCTCTGACTTTTTCTATGACACTCGACACAAGAAAACATTGGGGGAAACCACTTATTTATCAGTCAGTACTATCCTTTAATTGCCGCTTCTTTTAAAAGGCCTTTTATTTCAGAAGCAGCATTTTTATTCCAGTACAGTTAGTAATAAAGCATTTTATGAATATAATTTTTAATGAGTTTACATGTGTCATAGATTTGAACAGAATGTCGGTTTTAAAATGATGTTTGTCATAAACCATTAAAGTAATAACACCTGCCAATGTGATGCAATGTGTTGGGAGAGCTGTGTGAACTAAAATTCAACTGGTACCATCATTTTTTTCAAAGTAATATACTGAATTCTGTGGTGACATATTTTAAAGTCATTTATTATTATACATGTTTTAATCCTTATTTAACATTGTTGCTGGATGCAACAGAGATAGTAGCATTATAAATAAGATACTTCACATCTAAGCTATTATTTAAGTCACTTTTTTGTGACATTATAAGTTTCACTCATTTTCCTTTAATCACCTGCAGTCATTTTGTTTTCTGGGTCAAACCATGAGTTCTGTCTTATATAATGTCCGTTTAATTCCTGACTCAAATGTTGCTGCTCGAGGCAGATTGATGACTTCTGGTTCATCTACAGGTTTGAATTTGTTGTAAGGGAAGATTCAGCATTTCCTACTTGTACATTTGTGTCTGGAAATGTCTGTTTTGGTACATTTTGTATAGTTAGACTGTTTTCATATTTTTTCTTTTTAGAAATGTACAGTTTTATAGTACCTTAATGTAGAAAACAAACAAATTCATCTAATAAATCTTTTGTTTCATATATGTATTCAGTGTGTGGCTGTTTCTCAAACACTCAAACAAATAATAATATACAAAAATAAATAATGTATATTTTTTTACAAGTTAGAAAATTGAAGTCAAAACTAGTTTATCAAGTTACCAGTACACTGCAAATTCTTCTGTAATTACTTGCACAGTAACAAAGTATTTATATTGCTTTACGACAACGTCTCAGACGTTTCGAGCCGACGAACACGTTTTAGTTTCTTGCAAAACAAACACAAACACAAGCTTCACTGACATAAAGACCAGCAGACAGCTCTTTAGTGTGTGAGCTGTGAAGCTTGAACGTGCTTAAAACAGCACAAGCGTCTAAAACTCACAGACAGTGGCTCAAAGGCACACAGTCAGCCTGCCTTCAAAATAAAAGTATTAAAAAGCAGTACTACTAATCAATAAAAAGAACCATAATCAACATATTAACTGATGATGAAGGTAATTATTGCAGCCACTAATTTCTTTCTTTACTGATTTAGGATTAGGGTTAGTGGGAAGAGTGGAAATGAAACATTGCATGCAGTCATGTTCCTGCTAAAGGTACAATAAAATAATTAAACTTCTCAGATAAAAGGTGTTAAGTACATGGTATATACTTTTCTCTTTCACTCCATAAGATCCTGGGAACAGATATATATAAAAGCCTCCCCATCACACCTATTCAAGAGCAAGGCGCACAAACATTTTGGTTTTATATAAAACATATTTGTTTCATTTATCTTTTTGACCAATTTCCTTTTTTCCTTTGTGCCTTTTGTGTTTTTGCATGTTTTCACTGTCACTTTGTGTATTTTAGTACTTTGTTTACAAGCATATTTCCTTGTAATTGTGTTGCATGCGTTGTTACACGTTATGTTTCCCTTTATGCTTATTTAGTTTCCCCTTTTAATACATGTCTATGCCCAACCCCCTGGGCACAGATATGTAAAAGCCACCCCACATCTCTTTGTGTTAGTTCTGCATGTATTTGTTGTTATTTTGTAACTCTCCTTTCCATTACCAATGTTGCTTTTGATTGTCTGCTGCTTTCTATCCAGCCATTTGTAACTTGCCAGCACCATCACAATAATAATTAATCACATTATGTTAAAACTAAGATTTCTTTTTACATAAGAGGTGGTCACATCCTGGGCTCTTATTTTGAAGGCGACACCGGAACACTCCCGTCTCTCTCAGATGAAACCAGGATTCAATCTCTGCAGCTCACACTTTGTTTCTCAGCTGAATGTTTTTCGGAAGTGAAGCTTGACTTTTACTTTTACTTTAACTTATTGAGAACATTAATTTATTGACTGTTCTGAGGAGCGACAGCGGCCGGAAACAGTTAAATCCAGTGTTTGTTTGTCCCATAAAGTGAACTGTGGATCTTTGGGAGCAGCTGCAGCCCGATGCAGGCAGGTGATGGATGTCAGCGGGGTTCAAGGTGAGACTGCTTTCTGTTGGTTATGTTAAAGAAAAGTAAAAACACGTTGTCTGCTCGTGCAAAGAGGGAGGAATGTGAAGAGACAGACAGGGAGTTACCTCACCCAGCGCCTGTCTGTCTGACTGTCTGTCTGTCTGTCTGTGCCATTATTTACATGATGCAGTTAAAGTGGTCACTGTACAGTAAGTGTGAAGGAAACAAACCTGAGGGAGAGACAGAGACTGTGAAGGAGAAGAAAAGAGGTTTGATAGCAGCTCAGTGAGTCACAAGTTCGCCTGAGAGTCACTTATAGTCTGAAACACACACACACACACACACACACACACACACACACACACACACACACACACACACACACACACACATCATGGCCGGTCAAACCTCTTTCAGGGCCCAGGGGCAGAAATGTTGGGCCCCTGTTGAGGCTCCACAACAACCACTAAAGCTGGAACGATTAGGTGATTACTCAGTTACTGACTTTTGATTTCAGGGAATCTAAAAATTTTCCACCATTTCTGACATTTCATAAACAAACCAGCCGTTTCAAAACATTGTCAGACATATTATTAATGGTAATAATTGTTGGTTGTAGTCAAGTTTTGAACTGGGGAGACTGGTTTCTGGTTACTAATCACTTTACTGCTGTAATAAGCTGTAATTTAGACATTCATTAAAAGCTTTATCAAATTACTTTCACAGTAACATTTGTTTCGTGTTGACTCGTCTTTGTGTGTGAGACGTTATGATGATGTGTGTTTGTAAGAGATCTTGATGTCAGTGACATTTCCCGACTAAAGAAACTGCAAGCAATCAGTTTGTGGAAGTACCTTGATCTTACATGTACTGTAACTTAGAGGAGACAGTTTCACACATAATCAAATTATACAGAGTCAAATGAGATGTGGTAATTCAGGGGCTTTTGGGGCCCTGAGGGTCCACTGTAAAGTTTTCTACTGTCAAAGCTTGGTGTGATGCTTTTTTGTTGTTGTATTGCTGAATGTTTTGTAAATGCTGTATCACTCAGATCCATGACTTAAGTAAATATGCAAATACAACATTGTAAAAGTTTTAGAAATAATAATAATAATTTAAATTCTACTTAAAAATACAACTTTGTTATGTGGAGAGCTGCTGCTGGAAAATTGAACGATTTCTGCTTAATGGGGAAATAATGAGGGGTTCTTGATGGAGCAGAAGATTCATTTAAAGTCTCATGCTAGAGCTCAGTTAGAAAAAGCTCCAAAAATAACTCTATGTAGTTATGAAACAACTGTCATATGACAAGTAGCTCCAATTAGAAGAAGATTAATCTTTTTAAGTTAAAGTCAGAAATCAGAGATTATACACATTAAAGCCTGAAAGTAAAGTTTATATACTGTCCCTAATTCAACTAATCAACAAACTGTTGCAGCTGTAATGCATTTTACTTGTTGTTAAAAGTGGATTATAACTTTATAATAAGATCATCAGCCCAACATTGACTCAGCTTTAGTGTCCACTCACTTCAGACCAGCTAAACTTTTTACTTTCTTCACTATTTATCATTTTAAAAAACAAAAATTAAAAGATGCTTTAAACATGGGGATTTGATGTAATGTTAATAAAAAACATTAATTGTTTAATTTTTGAATAGAAAACAAAATAAATGTTAGATTTTTAATAAAAGCTGAAACTGTGTGTTCTATATATGAACCGTAACATATAGCTGACAGGGGGTCGGAGGCCGTCTGAGATGATGTTTGGAGGAATGTGGTTCTTCTGCTGTAGAGGGTTCACTCACTGATTCTCATCGTTTCTAGGAGCAGTATGCTGCCATGCTGGTTCCACGAGCCGCGTACGTGGTGATTAACAGTTCTGCTATGTTCACATGTCGGCAGCGGTCGTTCATTCATTCACTTGCCCAGACGAGCAGTTAGCTCAAAGCTCTCCAAACAGAGAGCACATAAATTATGTGTATGAATCTGTGACTGTATTTCCAAGTTTATGATATTATTTTTAGGTTGTTTTATCAGTATAAACGTTATTTATTTGGTAAAGACTATTTGAAAAAAGGTGACTTATTGTTTTTACACTTGCATTTTTGTGCAAATTGTAAAATTAAGCAACCATCATGCTAATTTGTGAGCTGTGGAGTTGCTGTTAGTTGGACTGTTTTACTGTTAAACAGAACCAGACAAGCTGTTTTTGTGCTAAGCTAAGCTAACTAACTGCTGGCTATGTCTCGCACACAGATACGTGAGAGGTTATTAACCTTTTGAGCCAAAAACTACATCTAAATTACTTGGTTAAGTTTAGGGAAAGATCAAAGTTTGCTTTAACATAACTTCTTGCTGAAACAACAGTGCAGGTTTGAATCGATGGAAACAAACTGCTGTGATTCGTCATCCACTTCGGCCTCCGCCTTGTTCTTAAAACATCATCTTTGTCATCTGTTAGAGGGTTAGGACAGTGTTGATGATGACAAACAAAGCAGTGTTTCCTCTGCTGTTTCCTGAATGATGTCTTGACATCAGATCAGCAGGAAATTATATCATCAAACCTGTCTGGACTTTAAGACAGTGTTTATGTTGTCTCTTTAAAATAGCAGCTCATGAAGCAATCTTGTCCAAGATCTAAAACAAAGTCCACTGGCTTGTTCTAGTGGTTTTGATCCTATTACAGACATTCATTGACCATTGAAGTTTGCCTAGTAATCAGCTTTTGCACCACATAAATAAAAAGGCCAGGCTTCGCCAACAAATCCTTATGAGAGACCCAAACCAAAATGTGGATTGTGTCGTCTTAGTACTTTCCTCACACAAGCTTCTTAGCTGCTTTCTGAACACAAGAACCTGCTTCAGTCTGAAAACTGAGTGTTTGCTGTGTGTGAGAGAATAAGAGATCAGAAACAGATGAGGGGGGGTAAAAGATTCAACAGGAGAAAACACAGAAAAACACAGAGCCTGCAGCAAACACACCTCTGATCTGGACTAGTGCATGTGTGTGAGTGTGCAAGTGTGCAGGGTGGGATGATTTGTGCTATTGGAAAAAGCACTGCAGCTTCTAGGAATGAATGAGTCACACACTAAAACACATATTTAAACACTTGTAATGTACAGACACACACACACACACACAGAGGGAGAACACACTTTGATCAGATGGAAATACAAAACGTTTCTGTTTGTCTTCAGCTCTGTTGTCATCTGAAAACAGCAGACTCCATCCGTATGCAGTGTTTTCAGCACAAAAGCTGGTGGAGGAGCTGTGATCGCTGACCAAACGCTGCCGTGACCAGAACGGAGTTGTGCCATGTTTTCGCGGCAGTCTTAAGTTCGGCAGCACAAACACAGATGTTACGCAATTGTCCTCGGGCATTTGAGACTCCACCCAAACCCATTTACGTCAAGGTGGGAGAGGTGGTGCAGCTGTGGCTGTGTGCAGTCAGCAGGCAAAGTGAAAAGGAGTAAATACATCCCCTGCAGCAGTTCGACTGTTCAAATGTCTATGCACTGTTACACTGCACTGTAACATTCAGGTCATGGGATCGTGGCTCCAGCTTGTGTTTCTTGAAGTCGTTTTCTGGGTCCATGCTGTAATTACTGTCTGTAACGTCCTTATTGTTTGTTTTTAGAGTTATGAAAATTAACAATTGCATTGAGGTTTGAAGAGAGGATGACGTTTTTATGTCTTTTGCTGCAGAAATTGTCTGTTTATTTGTTCACTGCTTATTTAATTTAGCCAGTTGCAGAACAGTTTTCTTGATTTTAGTCGAGCGTGGTTAAAAATGTACACACAGATCCTTGGAAATCTCAAAACATGAACTTATATTTAATGTATGTTGACTTTAGCCTCTTTCAGTTTCATCTTCTGCAGGTTGCTAATGTACATTAGGTCGCAGTGAGATTAAGGCAGAGCCTGTAGCTGAAGATCGACGGCCAAGTCTTAGCAGGAATGTTAAATATTTCAATGAGGATAATCCAGAGAGCTGGTGTTCAGAAATGTTAGTAATGTTCTGTTTGATGGGTGAGTTCCCCACAGCATCTCTTGGACTGTTCTGTGTTTTCCATGGATTTAAATCCCTGCAGTCAGCAAATGACATCATCTGTGAATGAGACTCAATATGTAAATCTGCCAAAAAATGTTTAAAATTTGAAAAAATAATCTCACTACTGTTGTTTCTTTTCTTAAAGAATGAATTTATTTTATCACCAGAATTCCCAGCATGCTTTGGGTGATGTAAACAGGAAGCTCAATGTTGTAATCTCAATTCCCTTAATAGAAGCCACGAGGAGTCTTTTTGTGTGTGTGTCTAGAGAAATAAGACTTTCTCGCTCTGAATGTCTCCTTCTGAGTCAGCACAGTACAGTTTTTATATGTGTTAGCCTTCAGATGAATTTCTATCCTGAAGGATGGTTTTGTGTATAATTCAAAGAAAAAGCTTGAACGTTCAATAGAAATGAACCAGAAGATAATTTCAGGCTTTCTTGACAAGCTTGCTGAGTGGAGGTGTGAGTCAAATTAATATTCAACGATCACCTGATATTTATGTGTGAGAGGAAGAGAATACAGAGCTGTTTTCAAAATAAGAGAGGATTTTATTAAAAATAATAAATAGTTTTGCCCACAAAAGAGGTGAAAAAAACTAAAGTAAACTCAATTAAAGTTAACGTAAAAGAAATTAGGGTAAATTCTGATTATATTTAAAAGCTCTGCTCCCAGGGGAGCATCCTTCACCCCAGTCCTTTTAAACAGGATGTTCCTCCAGCAGCAACCTCAGCACTGGCAACTCAAAAAAGAAAAATAATAAAATAAATAAATAACACAGGCAAAAAATACAAAAGTGTGACTGTGCAGAAATTAACTTAATGTCTAATAACACATCATATCATTAAAATATGTGATATAGCCATCATCGGTTTGTTGGCAGTGACCTTATGCACATTTCACTCCCTGTCAAATCATGAATTTGGTTGTGATTCCTGCGACATGTCGTCATTTGTTTATTGTTGTGTCTGGGGCCAGTGCAGAAGTTCAGCAGGATTTTCAGTTTCAGAGGCCGGTGGAGGCTGTGGTGGGTGGTGTTACACCAGGCGTCCGGGGTTCCTGTGATGGTTGAATCATCATGACAAACAAAGAGACACTGAGCTGAAAAACATTTCTGCTTCACTGACAAACACAAACCGATGAAGGAATGAGAGGGTGGTCGTAACAGCTCGCACGCGTCCTGGAGTCCAGTACTGTAAGAAACATCCAGTGAGTTAGAGACTGAACTCTGCAGACGCTGTTAAATTAGATGTGTGTGTATTTCCTGTTGTAGGTGAGGTGACTGTGAGCAGGAAACAGAGCAGGACTCCTCTCTGCGTCTCTCACACACAGACATGTGATGATATAATAATGTTTGTGTACTGCGCAGCCTCTGGTATTTTGACGTTTTGGTGTCTTCCTCTTTGTCTTTCTCTCAGTTCCCTCTCTCTCAATGCCCCATTGTGTAGTAAAGTCCCAAAGATTCTTTGAAATAAAATAAAATTTCATGTGAAACGTGTATTAAATTTTCCAGACAGTTGATTTCAAATGGTTTTTTAGCCGCGCAGCTCACAGCAGATTTCCCAATCACTGGCACCACCCATTGTGTTAAGACAGATAACTTCACCTGGATGACTGCGAATCTTTATTTCATTAATACACCTCGTGTAGTTTCTACATACACTTACAATTATGTACTTAGCATCAGCTTCACACCAATATGTCTGTCTGGATATACATTGTACTAATGTTTTTGTTAACACTCTCATAATTTACTTTACAATTATTTTAAACTCTAAATTAGTCTTCTACCTGGTGCTAGGTTGTAGTTACCAACAGAAACCATCAGGTGGAGCTTTGGTCAAACTTAACCCTGCAGATGTCTCCACCTGGCTGTTGTTTAAATTAGTCTTTTTTGTAGTGGTTCTCAGGCTGAACACTAATCCTGCCAAGATTAACACACCTTAAATGGCCAGTTTGGAGGTTTTGAAGTTTTCCGTTCCCTTATGTAAACCTTTATTTTATAATTTGTTGTCAGTCGATCTGTTCCTATTGTGAGTTTAATGTAAAAATGGATCCACGGTCATCATTCTGTGTAAACATTATACAGTCAGTATATATCAATTATATAGTCTATTATATATAGACAGTATTATACAGTCATGTTACAATGAATCTAATCTAAATCCTTTCTTCTTCCCTCTCATTCTTGTCTTTCCATCAGGTCGAAGCTGCAGAAGAAAACCTCCTCGTTCTCTCTTCTCTCTCCTGATGGCTGGTCCCTCAGAGGGGTAAGAGACAGATCATGAACAACAAAGTGATTCAATAAAGTAAAAGTAAAGGCACCTCATAGTGCAATATGACTGTTTAACCTCAGTGTAAAAGAAACGTATGGCACATAGTTAGCACATTTCTACACAAGTGAAATCAAATTACTGGATACACATATTTAAACCCTCTACAGAGTCTGTACTGAGGGAGCCATGTTTTTCTACTTTCTACCTAATTCTGTGTTTAACTCCTTACCTGTAATCTTTTTATGCTGCTGCTAATGTCCCACATACCGGATATATAGTAAACTGTACTGTACTCACACTTCAAAAAAAACAAGGATGTTGTGTTTTCTCATCCACAACATGACTGTGGCCCTTTGTGTATAAGTGGCTTCAGTGTGAATGTGCCAGGATTAGCTGAGCAGGTAAAATGTGCATGTAGTCCTGACCCACCTGGGGATCTTTTTCAGGGTGGTGTAGAGACAGACAGAACATAATATCTGTTCTGGAGTGATTGAGTTCAGTCTTACTCTTATCTAAGCAGAGATGTCAGAGACAAATCAAGTACAAGGACGAGAAGAGATCTGTGTCATCATCATAGCAATGATAGGAAAAGATGAGTGAAAGATAAAACCCAAGGATTGTGGTGTCAATGGAAAAGAGAACGGGGCTGAGAACAGAGTCGTCTGTAGAGGAGAGAACTGGATACTTGCTACTGAAGAGATACCTTGAAGGTAGAACCTGAGCCAGCTGAGAGATTCCCAGTTCCTTGAATGCAGACAGGAGGGTGTGGATCTTTAACAATAAGATCAGACAAACATAAAACACTACCAACTGAATATATGCTTAATAAATTCCAACCATTATACGTTTAGTTTTAAACTTTAAAGCTCCTTATTTTCAGATGGCTGCTGTTGAGCTGCATCTGGACACAGTCTCTTCTAGAATCGGCTCTTGTTATCCGTGTGCTGTCTACAAACGTCAATTTTTTATTTTTGCATCTGCGTGCCTGCTAAAGAATCTGTAACGTAAAGTTAATCTCTGTCCCAGTCTGTGCATGTGGCTGCAGACGTGTGCACATCCAGCTGACGTTTGGTCTCCTATCGAAGCTAAAGTTAACCCTTAGCATCACCATAGGACGCACAAGGATGTCAGTAGAGTGTGCGAGCTAGTGTGTTGTAACAAGACCATTTAAAGAAGAACTTATTTTATCTTTTAACTTAAGCTAAACCGGAGTTTAGTTCTCGTGTCTTTGTGCATAAACTTGAACGTTTAGCATCAGACCTCTAATATTAACTTAAAATATGAGTCAAACCACAAAAATTAGACACATGCGTAGGTGTGGCTGCTTCTTACCCAACTAAAATAATATACTGTATTGTCATGCCCCAAGGTTTGGGGGGGGGTTCTTCTTTGTGTGATGTTTATAGAAAAGAGTTAATGGTCTTCTTTTGTGTCAGTGTCTCTACCATTGGTGTCTCAGTGTCTCCTGTAGCTCCTAATTATAGACGGCCGGTTCCCCCCTGACGGCTGTCACTTCCTGTTTGTCCAATGGGAACTGAGTGGATACACACACACACACACACACACACATTGTAAAGAGTTCCTGTTCTTTGGGGTCTGTAGATCCACTCAGAGAGGTGGCGAAGTCTGGGTTGAGGAGAAGGGAGGCGAGCAGTGGACAGAGGAAGGTAGAGAACAGGAGGAGAGAAAAGAGTCTGATGGATGAGGAGAAACAACAGGAGGAGAAGTGGCTCATGGAGTAACACTGGAGGAGACCAAGTGGAGGAGGAAGAGGAGAAATAGAGCAGCGTTTGAGGTTCAGAAAAAGAGGCACGAGAGAGAAAGGGGAGAAGAGCAATGTGACTTTAAAGGAGGTGATTCAGAGGAGGAGAAATCAGGCACATGTTGACTTGAGGAGGACAAGAGAAAGGAGAGCTAATGTGACTCTGGGGTTAAAACAGCGTGACCTGGAGGAAGAGGAGAAGAGGAGCAGCAGTACGTGAATGTTAACGAGCACTTGAACTGTGTTTGGAGTCTTAGAGGAGCAGATCTGATCCTGATGATGGGCTGCTGCCTGTTTGTTTACTATCGGGTGAGTTTGGGGTGTGAGCGCTCGATCGTCAGTGCATCCCAGCATGCTTTTCAAAAATAACCTGACACACAGAACTGAACATTCAGGGGCATGAAGGTTTTGTATCACGCTGATCTGTGCAGCTCAGCGTGCACAGAGGAGGAACTCTGCACTCATTATCTGGACTTCTACATACAAATCAATCAACAGGTCTGCAGAGATATGAAGTAATAGTAACACTAGCTGTATTAATGCACATGGCATTGGTAACTTAGACCTTATTATTAATGCTGAACACACTGAGAACATGACAGCAGCATGGCTCAGTAGTAAAAGAGCCTGGCTGCTGTGCAGACTACAATATAACTTCTGTTTTTATTTACACTTTACACATCACCTGTGTGTTTTGTAAATGGGACTGTGTGAAATATTATATAATTAACTTTGCTTTTAAAGGAGGTTAAAGATAAACAGCGTAATGTTCAGATGCATTTCTAGAGGAAGTTGGTTGACCTTATATGGGCATGTCTCCTCCCCCTCTCTGGTGAGGTAAAGGTAAAGTCTGCCAGGTTATATAACGTCCGGACGACAACAACATCTCAGCACAATAGAGAACAAACAGCAGACTTCCTGCTATTGTTACACAGCAACACTGATCCCAACATCCTCCTCTTCTCCTCCTCCTCTTCTTCTCCTCTCCTCTCCTCTCCTCTCTCTCCTCTCCTCTCCTCTCCTCCTCTCCTCTCCTCCTCCCCTCCTCTCCTCTCCTCTCCTCTCCTCTCCTCCTCTCCTCTCCTCTCCTCTCCTCTCCTCTCCTCTCGCCTCTCCTCTCCTCTCCTCTCCTCTCTCCTCTCCTCTCCTCTCTCCTCTCTCCTTTCCTCTCCTCCTCCTCTCCTCCTCCTCTCTCCTTTTTCTTTTCTCCATTTCTCCTCCCACAGTGTCTCTGAACATCTCCTTTCCTACTTCTTTCCTCCCTTTTCCCACTTCTTCCTTGTTCTTCTAGTCTAATCTTCTCCCTTCCCCCCCCTTCAAGCTTCCCTCCTTTCCTTTTCCTCTCATGATCTTTATACCCCCTTCTCCTCTTCTCCTCTTCTCCTCTTCTCCATCCTTCCTTACTTCCCTCATGCTCTTTTCTTGTTTCTGCTTCTCCTCTCCTCTCCTCTCCTCTCTCTCCTCTCCTCTCCTCCTCTTCTCCTCCTCCTCTCCTCCTCTTCTCCTCCTCTCCTCTCCTCTCCTCTCCTCTCCTCTCCCTCTCCTCTCCTCTCCTCTCCTCTCCTCTCCTCTCCTCTCTCTCCCTCCTCTCTCTCTCCTCCTCTCCTCTCTCCTCTCTCTCCTCTCCTCCCCTTCTCTCCTCTCCTCCTCCTCTCCTCTCCTCTTCTCTCCTCCTCTCCCCTTCCTCTCCTCTCCTCTCCTCTCCTCTCCTCTCCTCCTCTCTCCTCTCCTCTCCTCTCTCCTCTCTCCTCGTTCCTCCCTCCTCTCTCCTCCCCTCTCTCTCTCTCTCTCTCCCCTCTCCCTCCTCTCCTCTCTCTCTCCTCCCTCTCCTCCCTCTCTCTCCTCCTCCCTCTCCTTTCCCTCCTCCTCCTCTCCTCTCCTCTCCTCCTCCTTCTCCTCTCCTCTTCTCTCCTTCTCCTCTCCCTCTCACAGCTGTTTCTCCTCCTGAATTGGCCCGTGAAGTGTTTTTTGTGATATCTTCCTGTTTTTCCTGTCGTCATAGCAGCGCACAGGAACATTCCTCATGTAGCTGCACCTGTGGTACTTCCTGTCAGATAATCACTGTTGCCATGGTTATCTCAGGTGTCACCTGACCCTAACTGATATGAGAGTCATGTGATCACTCGTGATTTAAAAAGGGTTATGATCATATCATTGGGAATGATATGATCATATGATACTTTAATACTAATAACTATTAGAAATGAACTGAAATACAACAATAAAACAAAATGTGACAAGAACATTTCTTTTTTATACATTTCAGATATAAACATTGTGCTTTTTACTCATTTAAAGTTAATTCTACATATAATATGCTTCTAATAACAATATTAAAGCAGGCATTGACCTATTAAACAGATTGCTCCTGAAAAATACAACAATATTCTGTTGGTCAAACAACCAATATGTACTTTTTAATGTTGGATGGCGTCCGTTGAACTGTTTGGTAATGGGTGGAACTCTTCAGGTTTGGACTTTGTATTAAACAATAAATAAGAAAATAGTAGATGAATTCAGAATGAGACCAGTCATCAGCTGCAGCTGTAGAGTTGTATGTAGTGATTAGCCTAAAGCTGCAGATTTGATTTTATTATCTCCGCAGACTTAGCGTTCCCATCATAGTCAATGTTGTTTTGATGCAGTGTGAAATTCAGAATCATCATTTAATGTGTGCATCGCCTGTTCTCCACCTAACAGCAGTTTCCTGTGTTTTGTGTGTTGCAGAAGAAGAGGAAACAGGCAAGCAGAGATGCAGACTCCCTCAGTCTCTGCAGCCTGGACATCAACGTAAGTTCACTAAGCTTTTGTGGCTCAGTTTTTGTCTTTGTACTGCACACGTGGCTTAAAAAAACGTTTAGTCTTTTATTTAGAAAAGACTAAACACTGATTTCTTACTGCATTATGTCCACACCTTTTAAATTACAATGAACATTTGAAAAAGGAGTAACTTTACTATTACAGTTTTGTCAGCATTTGGTCTGTTTGGATGTTTGGATGTTTAAGGTGTGATGTGTTTTTTGGAGCTTATTCCTAAAAAAAAACAGAGGGTGTCGTGTATTGTATGGATTGTGAAGGTCATTATTGTAAAATACACCTGAAGTACCACCAGAGTCATATATGTCCTAATATTGCATTCTAATTATTGATGTAAACGTCACTAATGTTGTAGTTAGTGAAGTAAGTAAGTAGTAAATGTAATAACAATCATATTAATGCAGCTAAAGACTCTCAGCTCTTTCTGCAGCCATTACAGCCTGTGAATTAAAGGTACATACATCAAATTTCTGATTTACATATATGAAAGATGTTGAAATATTGCTTATATTTTTTGTGCAACATTCGCACCTAGCAGGAAGAGGACTTTTTCCAGTTCCAGTTTACATTTAAATTATTATTATCATTTACATTTTTTATTGGATACAGTTCCTGAGAGATGCAGAAATGTTTGTTTCTCATGTGCACTCATTTCAGAAGTCGTATTATAACAGCACATTACTTTTTATTTATGTTTTCAGTTTTCTGTTAATCACTTTGCACTCAACTGAATGAAAGGTGCTATAAAAATAAAGGTTTAATTAAGTTTTTGTAGAATAAGATGACGAACTAATGAGATGATTGACCGATTCTATTTAACTGATTTTAGTTCTCTTTCATATTCATATTCTGTTTTTTATTCTGTGGCTCTCTCTGTAGTGAGTAATCACATTACATACGATAATCGAGCAGCTCTACTAGTTGTACGTTTTGTCATACGTGTTGATCCCAGTCTATAGTTAGTTGTCCGTATTTACATCAATCCGTCCACCTGTTCCCTGCCGCCTGTGCTGTCCTGGCCACCCTGTTACAGTCTGTTTTTGCTCCTTACGTACTGTTACTGTTGCCTGCCTGTTACCTCTCTGTTTGTCTACACGTCTCCTCCTCTTCATTTGTTTTGTTAGGTTACTTTACTGCACCCTCCCATCAGACTGAGCGCCTGTGTTTGGGTTTTCCTTGTCTGTTGCTCGTACACTAACTGTGTACACCCCAATAATATTCTCTAACTCGTGATAAAAAGTAGAAAAATGCATTAAAATTGAGGCAAAATAACCAGATATAACTTATTTTTTATTTCACTCATTCCATTAGACCTGGCCCCTATTTTACCCACAATGCAGCCTGACCATTTCATCAGAGCAGGTCGTGCAGCTCCCTCTGGAGTCTTAAAAGGCTTTATACAGTTTAATTTCTCATGTGTATAAACGCTCCATCAAATGTTTCTCAGTTAAATCAGTGTATTTCATCTGCACACGTCTTTTGAATTTTAGGCAGTTTGATTTCTCTTATTTATATGAAATGTGGCAGATTAAAAAACTGTATTTCCTTATTAATAATTAGAGTCATATAGATTGAATTTCTGTAGGAGACTAATATACTTAATTAACCTTTTGTGTAGGTTAGTTAGTTAGTTTAAGGACATTATAGAAACTGTAGAAACAGTATTTTCTTAGAGACTGTTCTTTTGTTTCTTTTGTCTCCTTTTGTGTAATTTTATCATAAAATTTCTTCATGTTTTCACCCTCGGTCATGAATTTTCCAAGTTATATAAATAAGAAGTGTCTCAACACGCAGAGGAAAAAACAGGCTGCAACAATATATTCATCCATTATCAGAAAGACTTATCTTGATAAGGGGCATGGAGTGGAGAGGGAGGGGGGCAGCTGGAGCTGGGATCAGCTGAGAGGCGGGGAACACATTTAGTTTTTATATATAGTGGTGGTAAGTAGTGGTAGGTGAAGCTGATTTTGATCAGCTTGTTTTACGGCCTCCAGAGTCAACGTGAACTTTATAAAGACTAGTGAAGGTAACGTTACGTTGACAGATGGTGTAATGCAGGTTGTAAAGAGCTGTGAACGAATTAAAATGTTGACATAAAGCTGGTCCTGTTCTGAACAACAGCCTGTATCCACTGTATAATTCTGTAGAGTTTTATGTTTTTAATATAATTCTATAAAGTCTTAACGTCACAGTGTAAAGTGCCTTCACATAAACTTATTACATCTCTATATTCCTCTTTAAATAACACCAGGCTCCTGAAACTGTAGAAAAAACTGTAAAAGAGTGTGAAGTAACTTACGCCTTTCCAGCTCTGACTGTACATTATTGTATATTCTGACCCTCGAGGGGCCTCGGTCCTAATGTTCGACGCCTCCTCCTGTATTTTTATCCCTCTGCCAGCAGCCTGTTCCTTCCCGGGCGGCGCCCCCCTCTGCTCAGGCTAACACAGGATGTCCACTCTGGTCGATACACTCCAGTGTGACAAACAGATCCAAACACACGTCAGTCTTATTTTGCTACGACCCGACGCTGGCAGATAATGAACCTATAAGAAACGACACTCTATTGTTTCTCTAGTGTTACTCACCGGAGCTGTGTGAGTCACATGCAGCCTAAAACTGGACCTGGAGACACTTTACCTGACCCACAGGTCATGATAGAGTTATATTTTTATAAAAGACACTAACTTCTGCACCAATACTGTCGTTGTCCAGACAAAACAAAGAGTATTATTTTATAGTTTCATAATTTACAGTGTGATAGAAAGTTGTTAAGTACAAATATTCAAGGAGGTAATTAATTTTACAGTATACTTTATAGACTGCACCACATGTTGGGGGGAAATCATTTAATTTATATTATTAGAAATAAATAAACAGCTTTTAATTGTTTTCAATTAATTACATATATAATAAAAAAACAATAATGTACAGTGGTAGTTAGAAATTCAGTAGATGTAATAGTTAAAATAAACTTTACAAGTTGACTGTAACTTGTAACTTTTAGTTTTGACGATAAAACACCTGAGAATGTCCTGAGTCACTTTAAAATAGGTAATCTGAGACAAAAGGTGCTATATTGTTTAATTTATTTTAATTTATTTTAGTATAATAACCACATCAAGTCAAAAAACCTGACATTTGTCTCGTATTTGTTTGATTTTCATCCTAAATTAATCGTCCATGTCGTCGAGATTGTATTTCTTAATGTCTCATACCAGTTTTAGTAGATTTAAAAATTTAAGAGGTTTATGTTTTCATTAATCATGAACCATCTTAAAAATATCCAGCGTTGGCACCTTCATGCCTCCATTGACATCCGCTCTTAATAAAAAGCGTCACTCCTGCTCTTTGATGTATGGGCGTGTAGCCAGTGTTTCATACTTCAAGTGAAATAAGATTAAAATCTCAGTGACGTTCAGAGGGTCTTTTCCTAAAGGGGTGTCCTGAGCCAATCCCAGACATTAATCAAGAGAATAATTCACCAGGTATTCATTCATAAAATGTAATCACAGCTATAAACTTCTATAAAAAGTCTATAACCTCTATATGCTTAAACCCTAAACTGAAGAACATATATCCTCACAGTATGGCTCCCTAAACAGGAATATGACCCCCCTACATAATTAATTACTACAAGTATGAAGTAATTAAACAAGCTTTTCGCCTGCAGGCTGCTCTCCCTCCCTCTCTTTCTCGCTCTTCATTAATTAAATCACAGATTGACATTGATTGTTGACAAACTGTCCCAGCACCAGTAGCTCCAGTAGCCTGTCAGCTCCAGGAGTGGAGGGTGGTAGTACATGCTGAGTGCAGATATTAGTGCTTTGAGGTACTGCATTTCATAGATAAAAGGTGACATATGTAAGTTCACATAGGGAAGACTTCACAGTGGATGGGTAGGTTGACAAATCATTAGCTAACATCTGCAATAAGTTGTTATAAAATTAGTTTCACCTTATACAGTCCAGGAGCTCGGTGGTTCCTTTGATAGCTGATTACATCCGTGGAATTTAACTAACATTACAGCTAACTGGGCAGTGTTTTCAGTCAACTAGCAGTCAGTTTGAGGTAGCTGGGCAAAGACAGCATCCCTGATGTCTGGTTGTAAAGTGGCTCAGTGTGGAAAAGGTGGAACAAAAGTGACTGCTTGTACAAACTTCTGTGTACAGTCTATGGTGGATCTGTAAAGGTGTGCTGATACTCTATTACTGTCTATCTAAATCTAAATGCACACCTGAGATTAATAGAATTGAGTTTGCAGGGCATCATTGTCACTATTCACGTACAGTGTACATAATCTACTGTACATTCTCAGCACATGATATCCACAGTTTGTTTGGAGCCACTTTAAAATGAAGAAATTGTTCCTATGAAAACTAAACTGAGGACTGGGTGGTCTGTGAGTACTGCTCCACCCATAACACCCACCCAAATGTATCAGTGCGCACTCGTGTGTAGGATCAATGTATTGTTGGTTCGGAAGGGGGAAACAAGAAGGGAGGACGAGAGGAAGGAAGTGAAGACAGTAAGTGAATAAGTGAGTCAGAGACAACATGAGCAGTCTGAGTTTTAAAGCAGAGCGGGTCTGGAGGAGGACGGCTACATGAGAGGGAGAGACCTGCAGCAGGGATTTAAAAGAGAAAGCAGAGGAATAAGAGACCCAGACCGGCTTGAACTCGCTGCACAACTCCTCGACACCTAGACGTTCTCTTGCTACTGGAAAAGATCCAGGTCCTGTGCTGAGTTTTGGGCTGAGCAGTATGGTGATACGGCATTTAAAGTCTGCGTGCTCTGTGGAGTTCTGCAACATTTGGGGTTTGCTGGAGAGCAGCAGCATGGGGAAGCAGGTGGAGGTAAGATGGAAGATTTAGTTTGACTGTATGAGTCAAAGTGGAACGTTGTTATTTTTCACTTTATTTAAAATTTGTGATTTATTATTTAATTTAATTTCAATCTGCATCCTGTCCTCAGTTTAGGATTATTACAACATTTCCTTTGAGAACATGTCAGATTACTGTTGTTGAACCTGAAGAGAAAAATGTCCTCAAACAGTAATAGGAAAAGCTCAATGGAAGATGTTCTTCGTGAAATCAATAACTGTTCTGAGATTCTTTGCACCTTTAAAACAAAACA
Organism: Anabas testudineus; assembly: GCF_900324465.2. Lineage (NCBI taxonomy): Eukaryota > Metazoa > Chordata > Actinopteri > Anabantiformes > Anabantidae > Anabas > Anabas testudineus. The sequence goes on along the minus strand of NC_046614.1, from coordinate 22,190,182 downwards.
GAATTCAAATTTTAAGGTTGCAAAATTTTCTAATATTATAAGAGAGAGAGAGAAGATAGAAGAAAGTTCAACATCATTATACGTGTGTTTAATTAGAACCACAGGGAGCAGGTTTAACATAGGTGAAGTTGCCTTTTAAGAAATTAAGTAATTTATTTTTGAACAACCAAAATTAACCCAAGTTCATTGTCTGTTGATTAATCAAATTGTCAAATAATAGTTTTATAGTAGTGCTCGATCCTTTATTTTAATACACACTCAGCCGCTGATGTTCTTTTCTAAATACACCTACAGTCCTGGCTGCAGAGTATCTGTCCCATGTTAACCTGTGACGCTCATGTTTCACCTTTAACCCCACATTTTATAGCCACTGTTGTTTTTGCTTGTTTGTTTTTGTCCTGAGTGTCGCTCGCTCTGCTGTAAACCTGCTGCAGTTAGATAACCACTGAATTGATCTTTGTCAGATTGAATCAGGTGACACCCCATCACACACAGAAACCTGTTACAGCATCTCCAATGGAAACTTTAACAGACTGAAGTCGTCAAATGACGGTTGAAGTAACTTTACTGCTAAAATTGCTCTGACTCTGTTTAAACTTATTTTAACTGGGGTTTGTATGTTGTGTTTACGAGACTCTTCAGTCCTCTGGATGCTGCTCGTCACAACCTTTTTCATTCTTAAATGTACAAACACTTGTTTGCTTCTGTAAAATCGGGAAAATGTTTGGGACATGAACCTGAAGCTAAAGTTAAAAGTTTTCCTGTAACTCCAGAGCAATCGAGGACAAATAAATCATCTGTCAGAGGTTAATTTATTTTTGGTCGACTGGTTCCCGACTGGGAGCGCTGATGGAAACAGAGTTTGATGGTTCCAGTAGGTCAGCTGACTGCGGGCTGCAGGGCAGAGCTGAAGATATATACACACAGACGCATGAACACAAACATTGATTTATTTTAAGTCTGTATCCAGGACAAGCAGCCTGGTGGCATTTTAAAACACAGACACCCTGATATTATCGAGGTCTGATATCTGTGTTTGTGTCTCGCTATGGTCCTGTGCACAAATTTTTACCTCATTGCCATTTTTGTGAGAATGTGTTTTTTCTACTCCAGGGTTGTTGAGACTTCATTTTAGGGTACAGGTTGAGGTTATGCATTTAGCAGTGATGGTTAAAGTTAGAGTATAATGCATTATATGAGTGAGTGTCCTCACAGCTATAGTGAGAGAAGCCTGCATGTGTGTTTATGTGAGACAGAGAGAGTTTGGCAGAGAAGGAGTAACTTTGACTCACGCTATTGTTTAACCTGCAGTAAATCAACAATACAAAGTCAAATTTCCCGCAAACGACTAAAACATTTACACACAAGTTTATTTAAAAACAAGAGTCTGAACATCAGTCTTCAGATTCACTGGACAAAGTCTGCTGGAGGAAAAACTATAAAAACACTGTTGATAATCAGTTAGTAATAATACGATTATACTGTAGAATTAATTTAGCAAGTGAGAATAAATGTAAATAATTCACCGTTTAAAGATTCTTCAGTGTGAGCTGCTTTTCTCCGTTTAAATCATTGTAAATATATTTCTTTCTGTGATTTTAATGATTGTTTTAATAACATCTGTGTCTGTTTTAAAGTCGTGTTGGTTGATGTTTTGTTTGTGAGGATATTTTCCTCAGGTAAGTTTCTAGACATTTTGCCACCGTCTCACGTCATCATATGACATAAAAGTAGCATGAAACTGATCGTTTCCCACTGTTTTCTTACATTTTCTTACAATGAGCTGCAGATCATTGGCAGCAAGACAAAATAAATAAATAAATATTTAGAGCATATAAAAGTAAGATTTAATTAAAATTAAAACCGAATTTTAAATGTGTGTTTAAACACATCAACAGTTGTTCTCAGATCCACGGGGAAACTGTTTCATCAGCTCAGAACATAAAAACTAAAAGCTTTTGTTTTGGAAACAACAGGCTCGCGCCAGAGGACCTAAGAGGTCACGCTGGTTCGTGCACTAGCAGGGTGTTCACCACGAAGTGCACGTGGGGAAAGAAGTGCTTTAAAAACAAGACCTGGAAACACAGATGACCGAGATTTGGTCTTTGTTATAGGGAGTCATGATGTGTGCCACGGTCTCCTGCAGGGTCTCAGCAGGTCCAGTTAAACGTGTGCCGGCTTCTAAGTGGGTTTATAGCTCAGTTCTCTCTCACAGGAGCCCAGCACCAAGCGCAGTAAACCTGTGTCCAGGGTGACGTCTCTGGCCAGCCTGCTGCCGCCGGTTAAGACCGCACCACTGAAGAGGATCGGTCAGACGCTGCAGGTGATCCACCGCTCACCAGTCTCCACCTCAAAGTGCATTATGTATTTATTCTATTTTGATGCAAATACTTTTGTGCTTTTACTTGAGTAGTGTTCTGACTGCAAATTACTACTTAAGTAGAAGATCTGAGTACTTATTAAGTGTGTTACCTGCTCCAGACTTCTGTATTCCAGAGTCTGAAATTAAGAAATTATTATCACAACCAGCACTAAGAAAGAGGAAATATATCAGAAATACATGTTTATTATTATGTTATAGACAGTTTGATGTTTTTAAATCAGTTTTAACCTCCTCTCTGTATCTGTTTAGCGCTCCATCAGTTTTCGTAATGAGAGTCGAACAGAGAGACCTGCTCCTCCTCCTCCCTCCTCCTCCTCGACGATGAAGACACGAGTTATCTCAGCCACGGTCTCCAACCCTTCCTCCTCCATGACTGCGACTCGTGTCTCGACAGCAGCCGCCCCGGCCGCCAAGCGCCGTGACAGCAAACTTTGGAGCGAGACGTTCGACGTCAGACTGGGAGTGTCACAAACTCTGAGTCCGAAAGAGATAAAGAGACAAGAAGTGGGTGAATTATTATTGTTGGTGTGTTTTTGTTGTCCAACTCTCACACCACAGTTTATTACAGTGGAATAGCAAAGACAAAAAACGTGCCACTGTCTTTTTTTCTTATTCCCTCTCACTTCTGTCTCTTCAGGCCATATTTGAATTAGCTCAGGGTGAGAAAGACTTGGTGGAGGATCTCACATTGGCTAAGAAGGTAAATACAAACTGAATCTCCTCCTACTGTAGATTTACTTTGCTGTTTTTCTTATATACGCTCATACTGTGTGTATGTGTGTCTACTGCAGGCTTACCATGACCCAATGCTGAAACTTTCAATCATGACTGAACAGGAACTGAACCAGATCTTTGGTACTCTGGACTCACTGATACCACTGCATGAAGGTAAGAGGGGTCATCTGGTGGTGTCTAGTCCTATATCAAATCTCATAGAGCATGCTGCAGCAGTTATCTTTCTCTCTCACTCCCTGAATAAAGTGAATAATTGGCCAGTTTTAGACTGTATTTTATTAATCTTATTGTGTTTATAAGTGTTTTGTAGGGAAAAATAAAGTATTTATGTTTATCAAAATGTCCAGAAAACCTTTGGAAATAAATAAATTATCAATACCGCTGAAGAAGCCGCTGTTGTCATTGTGTCCTCTGCATCTTTTTTATAATCATTTCAAAATGTTTCTGCTCAGACCTACTGAGTCGCCTTCGAGACGCCAGGAAACCTGACGGGTCCACAGAACACGTGGGACACATCCTGACTGACTGGGTGAGCCGCAAAAAGCAGCAAGCTCAGAACCTAATTACAGTCCACAGGGTTCAGATGCCTTTTCATCTCAAGTTCAATCATCATAGACCCAGATTCTTATCTCCTACACTCTGCATTAACCAGGTCTCTGTCTCTGTCTCTGTCTCTTTACAGCTGCCCTGTCTCTCCGCCTACACGCCGTACTGCAGTAACCAGGTGAAGGCTAAAGCTTTGTTGGACCAGAAGAAGCAGGATCGGCGAGTCCAGGACTTCTTGCAGCGCTGCCTCCAGTCACCTTTTAGCAGGAAGTTGGACCTGTGGAACTTTCTCGACATCCCCCGGAGCCGACTAGTGAAGTACCCGCTCCTGCTCAGGGAGATCCTGAAGCACACACCTAATGACCATCCGGACCGGCAGCACCTGGATGAGGCGGTGAGGAAAACATAACTTACAGATCTGGCTTAAGCCTCTGTCTTACTATTGTGCTTTATGTAACAAAACCACTTCAGGTCCAATGAAATCAGTCAAATACAACCTAAATAAAGCTTATAAATCTTAGAGACTTGTTGGTATCATTTAACTGATTTTAATTTTGTCTGTTTGATCCACAGATGCTGATGGTTCAGAGCGTGGTCGCAGACATTAACAGGGGGACGGGGGAGTCGGAGTGTCAGTACTACAAAGATCGTCTGTTGTACACAGAGGACGGACAGAAGAACGACCTCATCGACCAGTCTAGGACGCTCAGCTGCCACGGAGAACTGAAGAACAACAGAGGACTCGTCAGTAGATTTCTAAAATTCTTCTACCCACCACCAAAACACAAATGAATTAGCAATTCAAGTATAAGTTGTTAACTCGAGATTGTATTTCTGAATATGTTTTGATCTAATCAGTCACTAAGATGTTCCCTCTTCTTCTGTTTCTCTCTCTTTCCAGAAACTTCATGTGTTTCTGTTCCAGGACGTCCTGGTCATCACCAGGTCAGTCTCGCTGAACGATCAGCCAGTCAGCTACCAGCTTTGCCGCCAACCAATCCCCATCCGGCAGCTGGACCTGGAGGACCTATCAGACGGAGAGATGAGAGTAGGCGGGTCCATCAGGGGGGCGTTCAGCAACAACGAGCGGAGTTAGTAGTTCACAAATAGCACTACAAATATTCATTTTCTGATTTGAGTCTCTTAAATTCATAGACGAGCACAGATCCTGGCATAAACTTCTGATAATAACAAATGTGGTCTCTCTCCTCGCAGCTAAGAACTTCTTCCGGGTCTCGTACCGCAGCGGAGGTCAGCTGCAGAACCACTACTTTCAGGCCAGTGACGCCTTCAACAAACAGCAATGGATCAACTGCATCAGGCAAGCCAAGGAAGCAGCAGCACTGACTGGAGAGCAGCCACTGCAGACAGGACAGTGTCTGCAGACCGGGCAGAGTGGGCAAACAAGACCAGTTAGTGAGACAGCAGTGAGTTTGCAAAGTGATTCAGGGATTGAAGATGACAAAGGGATGTGGGGGGAGATGGAAACAGGGCTGGGGATGGAAGGAAAGGAAAACCTGGGTGAAGGGAAATATATAAGTTTGGATAAAAAGGCTCTGGAGGGTGGAGCAGGTTTGGAATTAGATGGAGAAATGAGGGTGGACAGTGAGACAAGGCTGACGACCAGTGAGACAGAGGCAGGGCAAGGGGTCGGTGAAATGGGGGTAGAACCAGGAGCCAGAGCAGACTGGGAGACAGATGGAGGAGGAGGAGGAGGGACTCTCAGTAGAGGTGCAAACGAGGTTCCCACCTCCCTCATCGCTTCTTGTCCTTCTCAAGACAAGGAGGAGGAGGTGATGGAGCAGGAGCAGAGTGGCGCTAAAGAGGCAGACAATGTCAGCATGGACACGAGTGAGGCCGACTCACCGCAGGGCGACGAGCTGTCACTCAGGTGCTGATGCGACAAAAACAAAACGGACTGTGGATGCAGCCAATCAAAATCGGGGACTTGATGATGATGTCACTGACAGGAACATCAGGGATCATGGATTATTGTGTAACTGCTGTATCCTGACTGCCGGATGTTCAGCGTGACCACTGTGTTCTCAAATCAGCCGCCTCCACTTCCAGAATCCTGGCCCCATGTGACGGCGCTAAGTGAATGGACGTTATTAAGACACTGGAAGTTCAGATGACGCCCTGTGCAGTTGCTCATTCTGCAAAAACATTTTACAGGCTTCCTCAGGCTGTCCTCTCTCTGCCTCCCACGAACATACAGCTCATTGAGACGCTTTAATCGGACCTCACATTGTGATGTTAAGACTGATGTTGGACTGTTTGTGATTTTACAGCCGTTGTTTTTCTGATGACTGTGTATGGTATGTATCATGGCACCATCACTTAATACGTAATCCCAGTTCACCAGATTAGAGCTCAACTCACAAGACTGACCATTTTTCCTGGCCTCTCTCTTCATAGCTAGTGTTGCCTCATTTAGTTTTAGTCACCTCTTAATTAAAACCGCAGCTGTCAAGTGTTAAGGCTGTTGAAGTTACCTGTGACCATTACTGGTGCTATGATGAGGTTTTTAACTGTACACGCTGAACACATTTCTGCTGATGGTGTCAAACTGTGCCACTGATGGTGCTGATGATGGTAACAGGCACTGAGACAGACAGGAACAAGGCAGAAGGTTAGCTGTAAATAGTACAGGTTCAAAATATTTAAAATATTGTAAATCTTTTTAGAGGAAGAAGATGCATGCAAGTTTCAGAAACACACTGTGTAAAACAAGAGCACAAAAGATGCATTTTGTTATTTGTTAGTTAAAGATTTTCAGAAAATCTTTCATGTTTGTGATATGGAGACAATCACAAGACTAAGAGTTTAACTTGACTCAATTTAAGATAATAAAATTATGTAAATTTAGCAGCATCTTGCTTTTAAATCACCATGAGGAAAAGACAGTGACCCATGTTTGAAGCTACATTTAGCTCATATATTTGTCCACTGTAACCAATGGTCTCTTGTAGACATTTAGTGAAACAAACCAGTTTAATAGTGTCCTTCTCTATCTTGTACATCTAAAGTTTAGGGAGTTTTCATTCCTCCAATTCCTATTTCTAATCCTTCTTCTCAAACTCAGTTTTTTTAAAAATCCAATAACAAAAAATCAGTTTTACTGTCAAAAACTCTGCACTAAACAGAGCTGTTCGCCCACTTCTAACGAAAATGAATGCATGTCCGGTTTGCAATGATTAAAGTTTTCAGTGAATTTCAGTGCAGGTGGGAGAGAGAAGGTCAATACAGTGAGGTGGATTTTTGGATGTGAACACATCGAAACAATCCTGTCTGTTATTTAATTATATATTTGTAACATTTTTACAAAAGAGCTTTCATCTCTTATTTCCTCAAACCTGAAATGCTCAATATTTTTGATATTAACATTTAATAAATCTGCATAAATATGTGAAACAGTGTAATTGTGTAGAGTTTTTCCGTCTCAGCACAGTGTGTTTCCTCTTTGTCCCGACCACTACCAAGGGACAGACAGGCACTAGTTTTGGTAACTTGCTGGTAAAGAGATCAAACTTATTTTTTTCATGTGGACACAAACATGACTCCAATGATTGTGTAGCTTTGCTAGATGGGTGTGATGTTTCTCATCTAGATGCCAAACATGGGTCAGTGTTAATAGTCGGAATAAAATGTGATATTTTGCATCTTGTACTGAAAAGTGAAAGTGAAACTAAATATTTTTGCTATTTGCAAATTTCAAAAACATATTAATGAATGCAATTCACATGAGACACAATGACACATTACATTACATGCTGCATTGATTTAATCTTTAATGGATTTTCATTTTCAACCATCTGTGCAACAGTTTTACTGCAGTATTCTGTCAAACTGAAAAGTTTGAAGCTGTTAAGTGTTACTACAAAAACGCTGTGGGGTAAAATGTTCAGTGTATTTTATGGCAATCAGAGAAGTCCCAAACTGGAGAACCTGTTCTGTATGTACTGTATGTAAAGAATTTATATGAAGAGGTGTATATGAATGTGTATATGAATGTAGGAACAAAGCCAAGCATGTTTTATACACTTTATGTTTTCACATGTTGTGTTACACATGATTTATAGTGTCAAGACAATCAGTTTGATGTTATACATTAGAACTGTCTGGATCCTGAAGATGATGGTGATATAATGAACTACAGCTGGACAGTTACCACATGTTTTAAAAAAGCAGGTGAACTGCACATCTCAGAGAAAATATCCCAGACAATTCCTGCGCACACAACCAGTTTCTCTTCATTGTGTTGAGTAAAACTTAGAAAAGTTAATATTTAGTTGTGTGAACTGTTACCAACACAAAAGTATGAATAAATAGTTTTCAAAAAAGAAAGTCATGGCTGGATGGTTATTGGTGGTTAAAAAAGAAAATATGAACCAAAGGTGTAAAAATACAATGCTCAAAGAAAGGGGCAAGTACCTGCCCAGAAAAGTACACCACTACAGGCACCCTTTGATTAGTACTACTACTACTACTCAAGTAAAAGTACTTGTTCTAAATGTTAATATGTAAAAGTAGTACACTAAGAAAACAGTGTACGTAGTATTTGATGCTGTTGATAACATACAGTGGCAAGAAAAAGTACATTTACCTTTAGCGCTTTTATCCAAAGCGACTTACAAGTAAGGTACAAGGCAAAATCAGGGTAAACATAAGGACTCAGGCCACAGCTGGGATTCAAACCCCAGTCTACTGCATGGAAGGTGGCGATCTTACCATGACGCTACCCAGCGAGAATTTTATGGTTTACTGCATTAATTTGTCATAAAATGTAAAAATTTGTTGGAAAGAACACATAGAACTACATCTGGCGTGAAAAGGGCACCTCATATCATTAAATCATCATGATATGCAGTGTCAACATTGTCCCACTTGTAAAGTAAGGAAGAGGAAACATCATGGTTTGGGTCTGCTTTGCTGCATCGAGCCTGCCCAGCTTGCAGTGATTGGGGGGAGGATGAAGTCCCAAGTGTATCAAACAATTCTTCAACCTACTGTGAGAATGTCTGTACGCCAGCTGAAACTAAGGTAGAAGTTGGGTGATGGTACAGGACAATGACACAAAACTCAACAGAATCCTTTCAAAAAAACTAAATCCGCCTTTTGGATTCAGAGCCCAGACCTCAACCCAATAGAGATGCTATGGAACAACTTGAACAGAGCCACACACGAGACGTCCAAAGAATATGACAGAGCTAAAACAGTTCTGTAGGAACAATGGGCTAAAATTCCTCCTGAACAATGTGCAGGTCTGATCCACAGCTACAGGAAGCCCCTTGTTGAGGTTATTGTTGCTGGGGAGGTCAACCAGTTATTAATTCCAAGAGTTCATATACATTTTACACTAGTACTATGATAGTTTTATGGTTGTTTTCAATAAAGACATTTTGTGGTATTTCTTTAGGCACATGATGTTTGTTAAAACTCTTGATTTAGATGAAGATCTGATCACATTTTATGGCAAATAATGCAGAAAATTGTGAAATTCCAGAAGGTTCACATACTTTTTTGTCACTGTAAATGTAGAAATCTAGTCAAGGTTTGTTCTCAAAGGTGAAACAAATCTGACTAAAATGTGCTGTTACCTAAAGACTTTGGAACAAGAACATCAGTCAATAGAGGTGGGGCTGATTTTAATATAGTTACACGAGGTTAATCCATAAAAAATACATCAGTATTTTATTAATACATATTTTTTATCCTGCATAAAGTACATAGTAACTAATGATGTTTCAATTAGTGCAGTGGAGTAAAAGTACAATATTTTGCTTTTATTTGTTGTTTTCAGGTACGTCTGTGATCATGTATTGGTATTTTTGTTATAACATATAATAAATTCTAGGTAAGTAAGAGAAGTAATGTTGATAAATTAGCAGAAAAGACACCTTTATATGAAATAACATTTATTGTCAGGGGTTAAACCAGTATTCTGTGAGAAATAATATTAAGTATTTATATTGATTTGTTTTTGTAGGTGACAGTATTTTCCAGCAGATGGCAGTGTGGCAACACGTCGCAGCGACACCAGCCGCTGCTAAATCCCAGTGAAGAAGAACTCTGCACCCAGAAATCATGGCGCGATTCGTGCGCTGGTTCGAGTCCCTGCGCTGCTGCGGGATCCGGAGGTAACAGCGGTGTCAACGCGGGGCTCTCGCCGGGAAACGGTGACGGGAAGACGGCTGGGGAGGAGGTGAGGGTTCGGCTGAGAGTCTGACGATGAACGACGGTCTTGTTCGGAGGGAGGCAGCCCGACCGAGGCGAGCGTCTGCTGCTGCGGAGCTTGGAGCTAACGCTAGCCTGCAAGATGGCGAGGGGATCGAGGTACACCCACCGAGAGAAACTCCAAGTGGCCCGGACAGACCGGGTGCTGCTGCCGGGAGGACGGAGAGGAGGTACTCGGCATCACAAATGGTCCACCACAGGCATATGCCGATGGAGCCGCTCAAGTTCCATATCCCGAGGAAGACCAAGGAGAAGAGAGGTGGGATGGACCTCGGTCTGTGTGCTGCACGGAGCCGATATAATGTTATATCCAGACATGTTTATTAGTTTTAAATATTATTTAATGAGTTTTACGCCTCAGTCGTTAACGTCACTGTGAAGATGTGTGGTGCTAAAGTTCATCAGTAACAGAACAGCTAACTACGGCAACTTAAACACAACACGGGTCACATTCTCAGACAAGTAAATGTCAGTCATGTTTATTAAAATAACAACAGGTCACATCTTAACACCGATTAACGTGTTTATGTCATGTTTTTACTTTTACTGATGCAATACGGAAAAGGTTTTGTGCAAGTTTTAACTGTTGTGTTCAAGTAACGGCTAACGCCAAGCTAGCTAGCTGTTAGCCAGGTAGCTAACGTTACAACTGGACGTGTGTTTTATCTTTATATGTTGTTATAGTTTTTATTCCAAGTGAGTATAAATCTCCACGGAGTCCTGTGGGTGTGATCACAGCCTTGTGTTGACGTTAGTAACCAGTATTAGCTAACATGAGGTAGCTAACTGCCTTGATTTGTTTACATTTCTTCAGAAGTGTAAGTAGGTTAAACATCTGGTTAAACAGGTGTCCTGCAGGTATGTTTCTCCATAACTCTGACAGTAACCACAGCTCAAACCTACTCTAACTCCTGTAGTGATGCTGAACTGATTTAACTTAATTCTACACATCAACATCAGTGTTAAAGCTGATCCAGTTGTAATGGTGTATTCATTCTGTATTATTTTCTTTACTTGTATAAATGACACAGGTCATTATGTCGCCACATATTTTAGATTCTTCAGACATTTTGTTTTGGTGACAGCTTTGTGAATTCTTGGCATACTCTCAGACAGCTTCATTAGCCAGCAGTTTGCACTTGCACTTGCACTTGCACTATCGCTGGCTGCTTTTGCTTTGCTCTGTGCTCCAACTCATCCCAAACCATGTCAGTTGTGGGTTCTGCTGAGGAACATATCGTGATCTCTCTTGGAGCAAATTGGATGAGATGTCGGCCAGCTGTGAGATGTTTTGGTAGCCGTTCTGGTTCATAGTTAATCTTGAATTCTGAATAAATGGGAAACGGTGTCAGATGCCTGACAGGTTGGATCCAGCTCTTGATACTTTTTGTTCCAATAAGGTTGTTTGTTAAAATACATATGAAAACCAAACCTTAATGTAGATTGTTGATTTAATCTTTAAACATTTTATATACCACTTAGAAAGATTTTCCTTTTATAACATTTTCTATTAAGGCTCTGTTGTGTTGGTACCCGTGAAGTCAATCTTTTAGTTTAATTATTTTCTCCTATGCATTGTGGTCCTGTATGATGAGCAAGACAAATATTTTATGTGTAACGTTAAACATAATGTTTGACATAAATTGATGCTGCAGCTGAGCCCTCTCCCCCACCCTGAGGGAGGCAGCTGCTGCAAGTTATTTAGTCTCCTGAGAATTTGGCACAAGAAAGGCTGCACTGGTCTGAAACGTGCTTGGGTGTGGGTGAGGCTAACCTGAAATGTGCAGAAATCTGCACAAAGGATTTGCTGTGTTTATTTTTATTATTTTTTGGCCTTTTATTTCTGATACATGGAAAGCCTAATAAATAAATAAACACCTTAAATATTGTACATGAGCTCAAGCTAATGTATATATGAAAGCTACTTTTAATAAAGATTGTTGATTAATTTTTTTTATTGGTTTATTACCAGCATTTTGACCCAAATTTAACTTGCAGCATATTCGTCCATATCTTGGTTTAGTGTATTTAAATTGTTTTTCCTTGTTTGGGTCCTTTTTCCTTTGACAGTATCATTTTAGACAATAGAGTGTTTCCATATTTGTGCTTTTGTCCCTTCACTGTTAAAACAGGACAATTCCACTCTCATGCACAAGTCAGGTTTATAAGCACGTTTTGCCCATTTTAGATTTGAACAAGTTAACAGACCTACACCGAGTCCTGACCCCACCTAACTGACTGTGAGTAAGGCCTTATCAACCCAACATCAATGTGGACCTCAGCAGTGCCCCTGTGGTTGAATGGGAGCAAATCCCTGAAAACTGGGAACTCAAAAGCTACTGGAAAGTGTTCAGTCACAAATGGAATGTTTAGGTGTCCACCTCTAGAGTCGGGCTTCCTGGTCAAACAAAGAGTTACCGGTGGATATAGAATAACATAACACAAAGTGAATATAAACGAGCATTGACCCATTTATCATCACTTTCTTTCAGCTCTGTTCCAGTATGTCTCCTCTGAGTCCAGGGAGTATGAAGACATGCTGAACATCCTGACCTCCAGCTACATCGACACCAGCTCTGCTGGCTGCTTCACCTACTGCCAACCTCGCCTCGTCCACAGTGAGCTGCAGGAGAAAGAGGTGAGAGATAAGAATAATTACATACTTTACTTATCCCCTTGGGAACTTTGTTGTTGGTGGACAGTTTGACGTAGATGATGGTGCTACAAGAGGGTTGTGATGTCTTGTCGAAGACATCTCGATGAAGGAAGCTGTGGTCTTTTGTACAGTTTTATTTAATATCTCTAGTGTATATCAATAGGATCACTTTTATCCGACATCAGCTAATAACATTGCCATTTCCATACTCAGACACATAAAACTGGAAAGTATTGGAAAGTATTGCCACCAACAGAGCTGCGACCCTGATGTGCAGGAAGTGATCAGAAGCACTTGTGTGTCGGGAACAACAGGGTTTATACGCGCCTGCAAAAAAAGAGCCTGGAAAACAAAATATCCAAGTTTAGTGTAAACCTCTGAGCTGCTTCTTTGTTCATGGATTGATTGTCTGTGTGTATGTGTGTTTGTTTTAGTTTGTGGAGAAGAGAAGGGAGATGAAGGCTGATGGGAGGACTGATAAGGAGCTGGAGGAGAGCTACTGCTTCCTGCTGGCAGATGCTGTTAAGGTGAGATTACCTCTCACTCTACATTGTGCTTTATATTATCTAAAAATGACACAAGAACAATACAGGCAGTATCTGAATTGTATTTTTTATTTGTATTTTGACATTTATGAGAAGTAATTATTTTGAGGTCTGAAGAAAATGGGATCAAATCACTAATTTACCGTAATTTAAAGAAATAAGAGTGTTGGTGTGTTAGATCAGAGTGCGTTTTACTCTGGAAGTGTGGAACTTAAGCCAACACCACAGATTGTTTATATCTAGTAGCTACTGTATAATCACTGTATTTTCCAGGAGAAAAGACACAGAACTTAATTAGACTCTCAATTATTTGTCTGGTGTAGCTGCACCCACTCTGTGAGAAGGGGCTGTTTGTGGGTCAGAGCTGGATCACAGTGCTGGGAAACCCCGGTAAAGGTAAGCAAACAGACACATGGTGAGAGAAACACCATATGAACATAACCATGAGTGTTTTTTTTTACTCTCTCCACCTTTTTATTGTGAGTTTTTTTCTGCGCACTGAAAAGAAAATTTGATATATAACAATATATGACAATATTTGATGATCTGTGGTGTTAATTTAGTTCTTCTTTAATGGTGTGTGTGTGTGTGTGTGTGTGTGTGTGTGTGTCTCTTTAGGAGTGTATTTGTCCAGGTACTCAGACCTGCTGCAAGTTAACGCCTTCACCCCTGGAGCCACAGGGGAAATCATCATCCTCAAAGTGATGAAGGTAAATGATCTGCCTCTGTAAACTCACCTGTTAGAGGCAGGACATGTATGGTGTGACTAGTAATGTTACAGTTAGTAGTATTACTTTATTGGGGCCGATCTGCTTATATCTCAGTGGATTTTATCAGCTATAGTAAAGCTTAACATAATCCCACTGTTTACTGAGCTTGGCTGTGTTTGTCCATCTCAGCTGCTGGTGTTGCAGCGCGGCTCTTCTTTATAACAGACTGAAGTGCAGCATTTCCCAGCATGTGCGAGAGAAAATTACGGTGTGAAAAAAATTACTTGGGAGCAGCGGTGTGAGCTAACAGCAGTGTACAACACATTCAGCTTCTATATCTGTAGCTGATTGGTGCATTTACCTTTTAAAATGTTAGACTGTGCTCACTGCAGTCATCAGCTGTTTCTAATTACCTTTAAAAATATTGTATCACAGTGAAACCCCAGTTATTTATTTGATTGATTACAGTTCTGTTCATGTGCTTTGAATCAATATGTCAAATATTTTTATAGTTAAAAATGAAGATACCCAGTTTACAGTTGACAGTTGAGTAAGGTGAATTTCTGGTTTCAGGGGAAAGTGAAGAGCATCTATGAAAACATGAAGAACCTTCTAGATCCAACGCCTCGCTTCGACAGCCACATCTCCAAGAACGCCAGCAAAGTCACCTCGCTCACCTCGTACAGAGCATTTGAGCTCACACAGGTAAATGTATATGCACACAGTAAAGCAATTATAAAATAGTTATGAGCAATAGTTGTGTGACATTCTGTTCAGTCCACAGCGACTCAGACCTTGATAAGATAGACATGAAGTGTATAAATGGAAAGTTTCTTGTCCAAATCAGTAGTCAAAAACTCAAATAAATAAAAACAATGACCCTTTTTATACAGAAATTAGGCTGTATAGATGAGAAGGTGGTGCCTTCTTTAAAACGTCTTTGTTAAAATATTTTAACGTTAACGTTCTGTTGTTTATTTCAGCAATACTTCTATGAGTATTCGTTTGATGAGCTGCGGCAGCGCCCTCGCCAGGTTTGTCCATACGCCGTTGTTTCCTTCCACTTTAAAGGAAAAGACTCTCCACTTCCCATCAAACCCCTGGCTCCCATCAGGTATGGAGATCTGGAAACTCCACAATTCAACTGTGTGTCACTTTAATGAATCCTCTTTGGTCACATCCAGACATAGAACATGAATCATTGCATTTAAAAATAGCCAGAAGCTTCTAGTCTAAACTAAATAAAGTGATGTCAGAGCAGTAGACTCACCAGGGCAATAAGGAAGTCACTGAGAAGTGTTTATTAGTTTCTATGTATTTCTCCAGAAAGTAGATTGAAAGTAAGATAGTGGTCACTATCTTACTTTAGTTAAACAGTAAAAATGTTGTGATCACTATGTCATATCTTGAAGTCATAGAGGTGTCAACACGTGCCTTTTTTATTAATAAAGTTCTAACAATCTTTTAAAACAATACACTTAAATAATAGATTCCTCGCATTTCTAGTCGTATTGTTGAATTAAATCCACAAGTTGAAAGTTTTTCTTTCTGCTGTGTTTGATGGACAGGTTGAACAGTCAATCAGCAGAGGGGAGTAAAGGTGAGCACTGGTCCCTGTTTTCTGTTTAAAACTTTAAATGTCAAGTCTGTTTTATTAAAGTAAGATATTGGACATAATTCATATATTCTCTTTCCTTCTTACTCTGAATGTGACTGATGAGAACCTGTCATCTTTGTGTTTCTCCTCATGTTGTTTTGCTCTCTCAGAGCGCGCTCAGTACACAGTGTGGACTGGAGATTTGGTTAAAGGCGACCGGGTCCTATTCCAGATCTCCCTTCGCTCCTTCTCTCCTCCCTTCCTGCCCACAGACTGTGAGTTCTAAACTGATTTTTCTGTTTCAGCAAAGTTTCCAGTAACTCCAAACCTTTTCTGTTTGCTATATTTCAGACTGAGAAAACAATATTAAGTCACATTCTTCTCAAAACTACGAAGCACGGAGAAACATTATATATATATATGTGGGAGGATTTCACTGTGAAGAAGCTGCAGAAAGTGTCAAACCCATCTGGCTATTTTTAACTTTATATATTCAGCTTGATTTTGCTGTTAAAACCACTTATCTGTCTGGTTTTAGATTTCAGGGAGATCCTTGGACATACAGCATCTTCTGTAGTTGAGAGCTTACAGTCATGATCATAAATTACATGTGTATTCTGGATATATTTTAATACAGGATATATTTATCCTGAGTTAAACAAAAGCACCTTAAGATTTTAAAAATGCTCTATTTGTTTTCTCCTTCAGACCAGAGAAGTTGGAAATTGGTTGTCTGATGAAGCTTGACCAGGTGACCAAACTCGTTCCCTCTGAACTGTTGTCCTACAACCTCTACGACAGCAGCCAAGAAGGTGAAGTCAAATTTTCTTCACACTGTTAGGACACTAACGGGTGCAGCTGATGTGGGTCTAAAGGCTGATATTTTATTGTGCTTAGTTGTTTTTTTTGCTGTTGTTGTCTTTTTTTGTTTTTTTAAGTAATTAATTAATTTACTCTGTTATTGTGTGTGTGTGTGTGTGTGTGTGTGTGTGTGTGTGTGTGTGTGTGTGTGTGTGTGTGTGTGTGTGTGTGTGTGTGTGTGTGTGTGTGTGTGTGTGTAGTTGTGACGAACGGTTATTGCTGCAGTCTCCTGGAGGTGATTGACAGAAATCGGTCAACGACCAGCGTGACGAGGCTGCTGCATGAACTGGAGATAACGAGAGTGGTGGGTTTGGTTTAATTTTGTAAGTTAAGTTATTTTAAATTACAGAGCAGATAGTTAGCAGAATCCCCTGTGATAGTTGTAACCAATTGGAAAATTATTGTAGAGCAGCCAGGATAAGTGTTAAATGTTTGTGGAAGCAGAAGCTAAAGGAAGATGATAAAAGAAGGAACAACCAAAGGGAAATGAGTCAAGAACTGTTACATGGCTTATCTTTGTTCTCTCTCCAGGTTCTGGTAACTCGGCTTACGGAGAGAGGATTTCTCTTTCTACTCTCCAGTGTTCAGATGGCCACACCCACTGGTATGACTGGTGTACTGGGAAATTATATGGTTAAGATTGATGAGACTGAAAAATAACAGCACAACATAGAAGATTCTGACACACTAATAACAGTTTTATATCAATGCCAGTGTAGAGAGTTATTCATTTATATATAAAGATATCATGTTCCCTTGTGTTTCCAGAAAGAGGAGAGAACTGGAAGAGGTGTCTTCAGGCCTTGTTTGTCTTTCCAGACACCAGAGATGTGGCCAAATATTGTGAGTAACACAGGGCACGGGTGGGGTGAAGTGCATGGGTGATGTCACTGAGCTAATTGAGGCTCCATAAAGCTGCAGAGTTGGTGACGATTTTCCATCGGTTTGTTACTAGTGTACTACAGCGTTTTTACAAATGTTAATAAAAATGTATTTATTAATGCAGCTTTAACGAGCAAAAGTGAATTAGCTATAGAAGTTAAAACATGTACATGTATGTTAGTGCATTTCATGTTGTTTCCCTGTTTCTTCCTGTAGCATCAAGTTGTGCCTCCCGTTCCCATGATGCCTCTCGGGTGTCAATGTCTAGTGCCACAGTAATGCCGCAGCTGGAACAGTTTATTCCAGCACTGCATCACGCCCTGGTTAAGGCCCGCGCCAACCCCCCTCCTGAGCTGTCTGCTGGTGTGGAGCTTCAGGTGCGGGAATACCTCAGTGGCCTGAATGATGGAAAGGTACAATGAAAATCCCTCTAAGCAGTAAAAATTCAATCATCTGGCATAAAACACCTCGATTTTTGGACTCGACTTTGTGCATGGCAGAAGTCAAGTCAGGTGTTGTCATTCTTCACAACATTAAAGCACATGTGTCTGTATTTATCCACAAGGTTCGTCAATACCCCATGAGTGAGTACGACTCCAAGCTGGATGAGGGAGGAAAGATGTTTCTTGCCCCTCGACACCACAAGGTGAACATGGACGGCTACCTGCGCTCCTATCTTTACAGCCCGACCCTTTACCTGTTGTCAGTGGCTCGTGCCAGGCAGGTGATGGAGGCGCATTGCAGCTCTGAGGAGCTACAGGAGATGAGGCTCAGAGGCCAGAGAGAGGCAACAGGGAAGGA